>NC_136272.1:20167830-20325591 GCF_964187855.1 Myxine glutinosa | reverse complement strand
GACCCCTCAGCCAATGATGCTACACCTCAGCCAATGATGCTACACCTCAGCCAATGATGCTACACCTCAGCCAATGATGCTACACCTCAGCCAATGATGTCGCCCCTCAGCCAATGATGTCGCCCCTCAGCCAATGATGCTACCCCTCAGCCAATGATGCTACCCCTCAGCCAATGATGCTACGCCTCAGCCAATGATGCTACCCCTCAGCCAATGATGATGATGATGCTACCCCTAGACGACCCATGACCCGTTGGGTCAATGCCAGTTTGAATAGATATGAGAATAGAACTAAAGCGAAAGCTGGACATCATCAGGGAGATTATTTGGGCCAGCAAGCCATAAGGCTCACCTCTCCAGCGTTCTAAATCACTTACCTGTGACACGTGATTTCGGCCCTTATCTCCGATCACGTTGACGGAAATCACCACAGCATATCGTCAAGATCCCTCCAAAAGGCTCGTCTTTGTCACATACATCACGCAACGTGCGATCCACAGCCTCGAAACTCTCTCTCCTGATCATAGGACACTCATCCCACACGATGAGTTTTGTACTTCGAAAGAGGTCTGCGATAGTGGAATTTTTATCGATGTTGCATACGCCATCTTCCCTCGGTGTCAGAGGGATATGGAACCTTGAGTGCGCTGTTCTTCCACCAGGCATGAGGGTAGCAGCTATGCCAGATGAGGCCACCGCAGGGGGCAACTTCTCCACTCGCTCTCACTTTAGAGAGAATCAGGTTAATAAGAAACGTCTTCCCTGTGCCTCCAGGCGCGTCAATGAAAATCATTGATGACTGATTCGTGTGGATGTTGCTATTCTCGTCCATAGACGTGAGGTGTGATTCGTTGTCCGTGTCCGTAGCGCCGTCGGAGGGTTGATACGACATTCTTCCTGCAAATAGTATTGTGTTTGTGCTATCGTTTTGCCGATAATCAAATGACAAATAAATTACATTGTGAAAATTAAAGATTTCAAATAAACCTATTTAAAGTGTATGCACATATAAATAATAAAAAAAATCGAAGAAATATCTCTCGGTAATTTCCTGAACATATTTTACTTCCGGGTAATAATGTTGAATGAAGTGACGAAGATATATACTGTATGCCTGTTATTTTAGGCGGTGTATTTTCGTATATGAACGTGGCGCGATTTTTAAAATAAATCTGCAATTTCCCGTGTGTGCGTGAATGTTCTCAATTATTTCTTTTGCCGAGTCTAAAACCATCGATAAAAATGAAATCAGATGGCGACTTACATTGAAGATAAAGGCGTGAAACAGACTCGATGGCCTTGAAGATACAAGCCTTTCAGAATTCATTTCGTTCTATAAACGGAAACTTTCATCGGATTTTCTTCCCGTTTTTTTTCAACCGAGTCTAAAACGATGTTAGCGACTGTGAAAAATGAAATGATATATCGAATTTGTTTTGAAATAAAACTGAGAGAGAGAGCAAGACACCACGGGCCTACAAAACAGGCCTCAAAGCTATGCGAGTTAATAAAATGGTGGATATTACGACTCTCTCAAAGGGGTAAGCCACGCCCCCGGACCGATCGAATGTTACATACAAACACGCAAGATTTCAATTTTATAATTATACTAGACGACCCATGACCCGTTGGGTCAATGTTATTATATATAATTAAGGGGCTACCATGGTTACAGTGGGGGTCAAAGGTCAACCTATGGTGAAGATATATAATTTTCTCACACTTTCTAATAGAGAGGCAAAATGCCATATAAAACTAAATTTACTGGTTCTAATTGCTTTTATTTATCAATCCTCACATAGAAGAGCAGTTTTTAGTAATGAGCAGTGAGGAGAAGACCCCTCAGCCAATGATGCCACCCCTCAGCCAATGATGTGACCCCTCAGCCAATGATGCTACACCTCAGCCAATGATGCTACACCTCAGCCAATGATGCTACACCTCAGCCAATGATGCTACACCTCAGCCAATGATGTCGCCCCTCAGCCAATGATGCTACCCCTCAGCCAATGATGCTACCCCTCAGCCAATGATGCTACGCCTCAGCCAATGATGCTACCCCTCAGCCAATGATGATGATGATGCTACCCCTAGACGACCCATGACCCGTTGGGTCAATGCCAGTTTGAATAGATATGAGAATAGAACTAAAGCGAAAGCTGGACATCATCAGGGAGATTATTTGGGCCAGCAAGCCATAAGGCTCACCTCTCCAGCGTTCTAAATCACTTACCTGTGACACGTGATTTCGGCCCTTATCTCCGATCACGTTGACGGAAATCACCACAGCATATCGTCAAGATCCCTCCAAAAGGCTCGTCTTTGTCACATACATCACGCAACGTGCGATCCACAGCCTCGAAACTCTCTCTCCTGATCATAGGACACTCATCCCACACGATGAGTTTTGTACTTCGAAAGAGGTCTGCGATAGTGGAATTTTTATCGATGTTGCATACGCCATCTTCCCTCGGTGTCAGAGGGATATGGAACCTTGAGTGCGCTGTTCTTCCACCAGGCATGAGGGTAGCAGCTATGCCAGATGAGGCCACCGCAGGGGGCAACTTCTCCACTCGCTCTCACTTTAGAGAGAATCAGGTTAATAAGAAACGTCTTCCCTGTGCCTCCAGGCGCGTCAATGAAAATCATTGATGACTGATTCGTGTGGATGTTGCTATTCTCGTCCATAGACGTGAGGTGTGATTCGTTGTCCGTGTCCGTAGCGCCGTCGGAGGGTTGATACGACATTCTTCCTGCAAATAGTATTGTGTTTGTGCTATCGTTTTGCCGATAATCAAATGACAAATAAATTACATTGTGAAAATTAAAGATTTCAAATAAACCTATTTAAAGTGTATGCACATATAAATAATAAAAAAAATCGAAGAAATATCTCTCGGTAATTTCCTGAACATATTTTACTTCCGGGTAATAATGTTGAATGAAGTGACGAAGATATATACTGTATGCCTGTTATTTTAGGCGGTGTATTTTCGTATATGAACGTGGCGCGATTTTTAAAATAAATCTGCAATTTCCCGTGTGTGCGTGAATGTTCTCAATTATTTCTTTTGCCGAGTCTAAAACCATCGATAAAAATGAAATCAGATGGCGACTTACATTGAAGATAAAGGCGTGAAACAGACTCAATGGCCTTGAAGATACAAGCCTTTCAGAATTCATTTCGTTCTATAAACGGAAACTTTCATCGGATTTTCTTCCCGTTTTTTTTCAACCGAGTCTAAAACGATGTTAGCGACTGTGAAAAATGAAATGATATATCGAATTTGTTTTGAAATAAAACTGAGAGAGAGAGCAAGACACCACGGGCCTACAAAACAGGCCTCAAAGCTATGCGAGTTAATAAAATGGTGGATATTACGACTCTCTCAAAGGGGTAAGCCACGCCCCCGGACCGATCGAATGTTACATACAAACACGCAAGATTTCAATTTTATAATTATATAGATGTATATATATATATATATATATATATATATATATATATATATATACAATATATATATATATATATATATATATATATATATATATATATATATATATATATATATATATATTGTTGAGGTTTTGAGATTGTACATATAACATCATTAAAGGTTAAAGGTTTGCCCCCCATAGTTAGTCCACAAGCAACATGTAGGCCCATTAGAATTAGTTATGTCATAGTATGTGTAAGAGGAGGCCATTTCCCTTGTGACATCTGCGTTGTGTAAAGAATTGAGCTTAGGTCCTTTCACTTTGCGGCCACCCTTCATTTTCATCATGGGCAAACTCGATCCCGCGCCCCATTTGGCATCCGTCAAGTTTGTTACGCTTTGGCCGCCAGCAGCGTTCGCTGCCCTTGGTTTCGCTCGAAACTAGTCGTGTAACCACGAGGTAGGCCTAAGAAGAGGGAGGAGCGCGAGAGTCGAGGTGTGGCCGCGTCAAGCAGCACGTCAGAGGCGGTGACGGTAAGAGCAACAGCCAACCAGGGCTGAGAGGGCATCGCTTGATAGGGCGTGGTACAGAGCGTCTAGTAAGTTCCAGAGGGTTCGCTGGGCAAGGCTATATAAGCCAGCGCACAAAGCCCTTGAGAGGACTGGTACGAGGACTGAGCGAACTGGCTGATACGAGGACTTGATGAGGACTCGCATGCATACGGAGTTGAGAAGGGAGAGGCGCCTGTGAGAACTGTATTGAGAGGGCTGAAGCCAAGCACTCGTTGGAGCACTCACGAGGACGGCGTGCACACGACAGTTCCGAGAGCCCTTGATTGAGAAGTGCATATTGAACTATTCAAATATATATTGTTACAGACGCGGTTTTGGATGTTAGTTTACCGAGCGGTTTGGTATGACCGCGTCTGCACAGTTTACCCGATTCCACTCGAACGTTGGCCGAATCGCGCTATGCTAGATCAATGAAGGAAAGGACACAACGGCTGGGTTAAATGACACGACACCAGGGGTACAGTTCTCAAGACCTCCGGAGGAGGTTATAATATTTGTATGCAGAACGTTTAGATTACACGGACAAGAGGTACAGCATAGAAAGGTGGGCACTTAAATACGGTCTTATCTTAGCCCCGACAGACCACAGATAAACGGGACAAGACTGACTCACACAGGGATTGATGGCAGGGGAGGGCAGGCAGTCGATGGCTCAAGGTGCACCTTGGCTCAGGGACAGGATCCACACGGTCCGGTCCAGATATGCGGGGAGGTATCGTCGCGCTGGAGGTGGCGTCTGTTTCTCCTCAAGCTGGGGGCGCATCTCACGTCACCTCCGGTAAGTGGCTGCGTATATCCAGCGGGGAGTGACACGCCCTCGGCTCGTTAGCTCCGCCCCAGATGGAATCGGCCCGCCGCTTCTTATTGGGTGCGGGGGGTTACCGGGCTCCGCCCTTGACGAGGGGCTGACAGTCAGCCCCTGAGTGGTAACCCCGTCGGAGCACATGGGCAATGGCGGCTAACCAAGCCGGAGTGAGGACGCACACTCCCCGCGCCGCGCCGCGCCGCCCCCCTCTGTTGTTGTAGTTGTTGTTGTCGTTCCATGAGATGATGGGAGGATGCGGAGATGAGGTTGTGGGGAGGTATTGGGAGGTCCTAAACTCACTACTGGTGCCATACAATCACATTCTGGTGCAACGAAGAGTCAGAATTAATGGAAACGAGTCCTTAACTGACATAGACTAAGAATAACTAGCAAGATGTCCTATAGTTGTCTACGTGAGATGCGGTGAACCTGGGCACGACATTTAATGGGGGAAAAAGGGGAAGGTCGGTTCTACAGAGTGTTGTTTACAGACAATGGGACTAGGGAATGGGGGATTGGGGATAGTTGGGGAGTATTGGGGGAATAGGGGAATATTTACAAGCGGATATGGATGGAGGCCAAATCCCATATCCGCAACAATATATATATATATGTATATATATATATATATATATATATACACAAAGAATTAAGTTAAGCACCCCCCCCGTTTTTTTACAACCTCGCACATTACAAGTTTGTTGTCGTCAAAACAGTGTAATATACCCATGATATTGCTATATTTTCTGGAGAAGTGATATTATGGTCACATAAAAACATAACAATCATGCCGTTTTCAATATTTTATTCTGAATAATTTAAGGTGAAATTTTTTGGGAATTTTAGGCATATTTTCACCTAAATTTAAGTATGGAGCTATAGGTCCATCACGGACAGTGTGGATGACGTTTATGTTTTCTAACGTACAGTCATTGTTCTGAGAAGACCTCTAGCGATCTTTGCGTCAATAACGTGTGTAGGACCCACGTGATCGGATCACTGACTCAACCAATCACTTTTTTTCACTTTGATCACTCAATTTCATCAATGGATAATTGCTAATGTCATACCAATCATTATTTGATCTCACATACCTTAGAATATATGCCAATGTATACATATACACAAAGAATATATATTAGGGGGTGCTTACCTTAATTCGTTGTGTAGGGGTGCTTAACTTAATTCTTTGTGTATATATATATATATATATATGTATATATATATATATATATATATATATATATATATATATATATAGATAGATAGATAGATAGATAGATATATAGATGGATATATATATATAGATATATAGATGGATATATATATATAGATATATAGATGGATATATATATATAGATATATAGATGGATATATAGATATATAGATGGATATATATATATATATATATATATATATATATATATATATATATACATACATACATACATACATACATACATACACACACACACACACACACACACACACACACACACACACACACACACACACACACACACACACACACACACACACACACACACACACACACACACACACACACACATTTTACCGGAGCTTCAATTACATTGGTAGCTGTGAAACTTTCAATCCCAGCTTCAACAGTGTGCTTTCGCATCTGGCCACTGGCCACTGATAGTGTAATAACTTAATGATTCAATCTGTATATAATGGAGGGAATGTATGTATGTTGTATGTTGTGTTATCTACACCTCCGAGAGGATTTGACCAAGGAAACTGAAACTTTCAGGGATTAATGAGGGAACTCTGAAGTTGTTCAATTGAGGTTGAAGAGAATGAGTTGGCAAGTGTCGTTTGTTTCAATCAAGTTTTTGAAAAAAGAAAAATTTGGTCGTCTTGGCATTTTATTCCTTTGGGGGAGGGGAGAGGTCGCAAATTTTCGAAAAGTCTGATGAGGCCTAATTTGAAAAAATGTCATAAGAATAAAGTTGTAGGAAATGGTTGATTAAATGGGGGTAGAGATGTTCAGATGTTGAAAATATTTAATCGTTTGGCCGGAGTTCATGGGGGAAAATGGAGAAAATTTATTTTGGGGAAAATATTGGAGCAAAATATCAATTGCAGTTCAAACAGGTGCATTACAATGCCGATATAAAAATCCGAAAGCGGTAAAACAAGAAAAAGATTGGACTCCATTAGTCTGAATGCAAGACCAAGGCGTCGGCAAGTATCGGCCCAGAAGTGGTATCAAGATATTAACTCCAGAAAAAATATATGGGAATTAGAACTGCACTCCCACTGATATGCCAGATCCCACTGATATGCCAGATCCCACTGATATGCCAGATCCCACTGATAGGCCAGATCCCACTGATATGCCAGATCCCACTGATAGGCCAGATCCCACTGGTAGGCCAAGTCCCACTGATAGGCCATGTCCCACTGATAGGCCATGTCCCACTGATAGGCCATGTCCCACTGATAGGCCATGTCCCACTGATAGGCCATGTCCCACTGATAGGCCATGTCCCACTGATAGGCCAGATCCCACTGGTAGGCCAGATCCCACTGATAGGCAATGTCCCACTGATAGGCCAGATCCCACTGATAGGCCATGTCCCACTGATAGGCCAGATCTGGATCAAGACCTGAACCAAAGTATAATTGACTTGTTCTTGTCACTTAACCGACTCGTCCATCTAGTTTTGTCATAACTCGTCCACAACCTTTTCATATATTGTGTTAAAAATCGTTTTTGTTCCCATATTTCAATTGTGAGGAATCGCTTAAAAATTTCTCGGATCCAGATCTTCACCAAAATCGAAGCGATTCTTCCTTGTCACACACCTAACCTGTCCACCAAGTTTCGTACAAATTCATCCAAAGCTTTTTGAAATATCGGGCTCACAGACAAACAGAGACACGTGGGAAAACACAACCTCTGTCCACCTTCGTTGGTGGAGGTATCGATACTGAATATTATTGTGTTAATGTAATCTATCCAGAAATTCTGTAATTTAAGCATCGATCGAAATAAAATTTCATGTGCTTGGTGTGAAAACTCCATTTTGGATTTATGTGGAGTTAGGATCATTTGGTGGGTGAGTAACTTGGCTGAAGGCCCAGACGAAGCCTTCTGCAGGAACTCGGAAATATTCAAAGTCCACCAAAGACCAGTGCTGGCAGACAGGTCTTCTGGCTCAATATGCCTCCGATTGACGGCACACACATTGATGCGTCGCCTTGTATGTGAAGCACCAGGTTGGTGGTTTATAGCTGGGTCTAGTTTAGAACCAGGGCTAGATGGGTCAGAGGTGAGTGCGTGTGCCTCTAAGCATATTGTTCTAGCCTAGAAATATTTATTAATACGAAAGAGGATGAAATTGCTTTGGATGAATCCACTATAAACCACTGATGTTCAGTCCACAGTTTACTAAAAGCTGTATATTGTTTCTGCCGCAGGACTGGGAGATTTATTACGAGAAGGAAACATCCGTAGCTCCAAGAGCTGATGTTAATGCACCTGATCTCTACATTCCCTGTGAGTTCCGTGCTGTGAATACAGTGGCATGTTTCCTGCAATTCCAGTACTTTCTGCACTTTGTCTTGATTCGAGTTTGGCATTTTCTTTCTTTGAACCTCCAATTTCTCCGTTTGGGTAGGAGCTGTTAAACATTGGGTTACCTTCTCGGGTTGTTTATTTGAACCTTACATGGCAGATGGAGTGATACTAAAGGGAAATCGAATTCAACCAGAGGGAAATCGATGGAGCGCCATCGCAAATCCCCACGTTTCCCACCTGAAGCAAAGTTTAAAGATGGCAAAAGGTTCCACCAGGAATTACCCAGCATCAAATTTTGAGTTAAAAAAAGTTCTGTTTTGACCAAACAAGCTGAGCTTTCAAATTCTCACCTTGTTTAAAACAACCTGTGTGTGCTGCTTGGTGCTTTGTGGGTGCTCTGTATGCACCAGGATTCCTGGACCGACCCAAGCTAGCCTCCGTCCGTGTTTGCAGGCATGGCATTCATAACTTACATCCTGCTGAGTGGAGTCGCCCTTGGCATGCAAAACAGGTAACCACAACTTTTTATTATCAAATCAGTTTTGAAATACCTGCCCAGGATATTGTTTTCTGAATGTGTTCCATGGGGTTTTATTGATCTTAAAAGTCCCAATTGTGGCAAGAACTCCATCAAAACATGACGTGATGGTGGACACATAACATAATCTGCGTTGTCCCTTCCTTGGTCACATGTCAGGTTTTCTCCAGAGGTCTTGGGCATCCAGGCAACCTCTGCACTTATCTGGCTTTTCATTGAGACGCTGGCCGTTCTCTTCAGCCTTTACGTCGTCACCGTCCGTACGGACCTCACAACCATCGACCTGGTAGCCTATGCAGGATACAAGTATGTCGGGTGAGTTGTCACCGCATATTTGGGCACATTGTCGTTGTCATATTCCGTGCATTCCAGCTTGACGTGACTGTCCATGTTGTGCCGCAGCATGATATTGAGTATCACGACCGGGTTGCTGTTTGGCTCGAAGGCCTACTACGGTATGCTGGCTTGGTGTTCCTTCGCACTCATCTGGTTTCTGGTATGCTTGCCTAAATGTATTTCATATAATTCTTGAATTAAAGCAATGTAAAGATATTTTAAAATTTTCATCGTACCCTGAAATGTTGATGTGACCCAAAAATATTTGGACCAACATGTGACCGGAGTGGGAGGTGGGCGTTCTTGTGAGGGTTTCACATTTGCCGCACACTTGCAGCACAGGTGAGTAACAGCAACGAGAACTCCCTAACAATTCTGCATCACGTGACTGCATTTATTCCAAGAGTTCTGCATCACATGGAAACGATGGAATGTCTTCTTCTTTAAAGGCCACGATTATTCCCTCCTCCTTGTGGGTTTGGCCGGGAAAGGTTATTGGCACGGCTTTCACGAACTGGCTGGTCTGGCCTGATGTTCATCTAAGTAGGTTAGAAATATAGAATTGAATGATCGTTTTAAGGCCATTTTCCCCGCTGGAGCGGGGGTTAGCCTTGCGGGCCCCATGACAATCATGGTTCCCTGTTTGAGGCAATGTTTTTATGGCCGGATGCCCTTCCTGACGCCAACCCTTGGTCACGCTCTTACCACAGGGATACGGTGTACACACCGTGATCATTCATCCCAGCAAGCTGGTACTCAATTTGCCGACCTCAGAAGGATGACGGGCTGAGTCAACCCCCCTGGCGTTAATTCAGCGATCGACCGGGATTCGAACCCAGGATCCTAGGATCCCAAGCCGGCATGCTAACCGCTAAGCCAACACCAGGGCTAAGCCAACACCAGGTTAGAGCAGGAATTAATTTTGTTCAGGGTGCCGGTGATAGCTCGCCGAATCTTTAACGTCCTCTAAACTAATGCCAGCAGATGGGATGCTCAGTTTAACGTCTATCCGAGGGACAGTGCACGTATTGATGTCTCGCCATGCTTGTAAAACACCAGGATGGCATTTTAAAGCTGGGTCAAGATTCAAACCCGGGCTGGGCGGCTTCGAGGCGATTGATAACTTTCATGAGTGAGAATTAATCAGCGTTATCATCATCATGACCATCTTTTTCTTATGTATGCAGCAAATGGCTGAGGTTAGCATCATTTCCTGGGGGTGCAGCCCAGTCTAGACACGTCAGAGGCAAGTGTGCATACATCTCTGCTAACTGACCAACCCAAATATAGGAATGTAAATGGGGGAAAACAATGTCTCAAAGGAAAGTGCTGTGTTTTTCTGTAGATTATTTTTATTTTCATTAACTAGTACACCCACTCCCTACACCCTACAGCAAGGGTACACTACACCCTACACACTACACCCTACACCCTACACACTACACCCTACACACTACACACTACACACTACACACTACACCCTACACACTACATAGTACATAGTCCCTACACATTACACCCTACAGCAGGAAGGGTCATGTTATTATCCTCTCTGGTGTATATAGATTACAGTAGATCTATGCTTGCATCTGCTAGCCTGTGGTGGATGCGATAAGTATAGAATGCCTCAAGGATGCCGGGATCCCTCTAGATTTCTTTCAGTTCAGTGTTAAACAGCAGTAGCGACAGTTTGAAAAGGTAATCATACGTGTTTGTGGTTTATAATATTTTTTACTTCTGGTTAGGCTTGCCCCACGATACGCCATTTTTATACACATTGACACAGGATTTGTCCAAGGAGGAAAAATCCCTAGGGGAGAGGAGATATTATTAGTGTTCATATTGTTTTGAAATAACATTAGTATGATGCTATTTTTATTAGTGTTATTATTATTATTATTATTATTCTTCTTCTTAGCAGCCTTGGAAAAATGCCATGAAATGCTATTTTGCTATTTTGACACGGATATAGTCCTTAACATGGATTTCGTCCAAGATGGCAACCCACTGGGGAGGAGGGCAAATTAAATGGCTACAATCTCCATCGTGTGACCCTTGGTACTCCTGTCAAGTCTGATTGAGATTGGATTTGTAACGACCAACTAACCTGCTTTAATTAACAGCTATTGTTTACTCTTGTGGTTATTTTGCGAAATGGCCTTGCATATTGTGCGGTGACCTGTACATTACCATCTCACACAATATGTAAGACCTACTGTTCCTACTATTACCACAACTACTGCTATTACGTTTACAGGCCCAAATTGCTGTATTTCCTCCAATAAACACTGGACATTTATACTTTCAACCCCCAAATAGAAGGTGTGCTTATCGCAGAGAACATCCTGTATGTGGTCATTTATAATTTTTGCATCCTGAGCAAACTTCCATTTCTCTTCACACAATTAAGTTATTTATCGCATTCAATGAACTGAATGGAGTCATCACTATCATACGTTGACTCATCGGTCACATTGATTATTTCAATGGACTTTGCCTTCAGTGTAAGTACTCGCGGCACTTTCAACGGACGGAGAACACAACTCGGCTCAGCTCGCGGGGAGAGCATCTTGCCAGTGACTGCCTTGCTTTGGTTTTGTATGATAAGCCGTGCATATCTGTGGCTTCGCTGACTGGTTTGATCAAATGACATGTTGCACTTCACAAACATCTTCCATGTCTGTCTGTGGGTCTCAATGAGGATGTGCCAATGAAAAAAATTGATCTTTTATAACATATAGTTGTTGTTGTTTATTGTGCTCCTTCTTTGTCCATCATGCTTTACTCTAAAGGGTTCCTGCTGTTGTAGAGTAATAATGTTACCATTGGAATCATTACATAAAGTTCCAGATTCTTCTTCTTCTTCAAACCCATAAAAACAGGCATTTTATGATTAAATGTACACAAATTTTTGTTCCAAATAAATATATTATTAGCTCTCAAATGGTATCAATTTTTTTATTATTCAACAGCAGCAGTATCCCTGGAGAATAATTGTTTATGGACAAACACGTGGACAGATGGACACCGCTCCCTTTAGTAATGGATGCACATTTTACGAAGTATAACCTGTTTGGCAGTGATTTTTTGATTGATCCCAATTACTGCACCGGGCATCTATTGGGGGAGGGGTGGGGGGGTGAAAGGGGTGCGTTTATTTATGTTTTTTCGACACACTCGTTGTGGGGGGGGGGGGGGGGGGGGCTCATTGGAGGAAATATGGTGATTGAACGTTGTTAGGCCAGCTGCAGGATGTAGATGAGTCTAATTCTTCATGAAAGACACCATGGGATCCTTAACATGCACCCTATAATACTAGTAGACGGGACACCCAGAATAACGTCTACCCGAGGAACGGCATGCTTTCGGAACGGCATGCTTTAGGAACGGCATGCTTTAGGAACGGCATGCTTTAGGAACGGCATGCTTTAGGAACGGCATGCTTTAGGAACGGCATGCTTTAGGAACGGCATGCTTTAGGAACGGCATGCTTTAGGAACGGCATGCTTTAGGAACGGCATGCTTTAGGAACGGCATGCTTTAGGAACGGCATGCTTTAGGAACGGCATGCTTTAGGAACGGCATGCTTTCGGAACGGCATGCTTTAGGAACGGCATGCTTTCGGAACGGCATGCTTTCGGAACGGCATGCTTTAGGAACGGCATGCTTTAGGAACGGCATGCTTTAGGAACGGCATGCTTTAGGAACGGCATGCTTTAGGAACGGCATGCTTTAGGAACGGCATGCTTTCGGAACGGCATGCTTTCGGAACGGCATGCTTTCGGAACGGCATGCTTAAGGAACGGCATGCTTTAGGAACGGCATGCTTTAGGAACGGCATGCTTTAGGAACGGCATGCTTTAGGAACGGCATGCTTTAGGAACGGCATGCTTTAGGAACGGCATGCTTTAGGAACGGCATGCTTTAGGAACGGCATGCTTTAGGAACGGCATGCTTTAGGAACGGCATGCTTTAGGAACGGCATGCTTTAGGAACGGCATGCTTTAGGAACGGCATGCTTTAGGAACGGCATGCTTTAGGAACGGCATGCTTTAGGAACGGCATGCTTTAGGAACGGCATGCTTTCGGAACGGCATGCTTTCGGAACGGCATGCTTTCGGAACGGCATGCTTAAGGAACGGCATGCTTTAGGAACGGCATGCTTTAGGAACGGCATGCTTTAGGAACGGCATGCTTTAGGAACGGCATGCTTTAGGAACGGCATGCTTTAGGAACGGCATGCTTTAGGAACGGCATGCTTTAGGAACGGCATGCTTTAGGAACGGCATGCTTTAGGAACGGCATGCTTTAGGAACGGCATGCTTTCGGAACGGCATGCTTTCGGAACGGCATGCTTTCGGAACGGCATGCTTAAGGAACGGCATGCTTTAGGAACGGCATGCTTTAGGAACGGCATGCTTTAGGAACGGCATGCTTTAGGAACGGCATGCTTTAGGAACGGCATGCTTTAGGAACGGCATGCTTTAGGAACGGCATGCTTTATGATTCAACGCCCTGCTAGCGAAGCACCAATCTAACAGTTTCGAGTCGGGTTAAGAATGGAAACCAGACCCGACAGCTCGGTAGCCTTTGTAGCAACGTTATTTCATGACGTGTGTGTATTCCCCTAGATTCGCACGCTGCGTTTGAAGATCCTGGCAGATGTGGCTGCTGAAGGCTGCATGGTGCACAGCGGTAAAAACCAGCTGCGCATGTATTTGACGGCAGCCGTAGCCTGCATCCAACCGTTCTTCATGTATTGGCTTTCGTACCAACTCGTCCGATAGGCCTCTCACAATACTGGAACTCAAGCATAATCTCGTGCAATCACCTTCTCCTGAAAACCTGTTCCCTTCAAAACAAAAAAAACACACACACACGGTAGTGCTTTGTTAGGTCTTATTTACAAAGCAGAGATTGGTTGGCTGTTAAAAAAATTAATAAAATCGTTTGTCAGGCCTGGCCAGCTGTTTCGTTTGTCTAAGTGTT
This sequence comes from Myxine glutinosa, assembly GCF_964187855.1. Taxonomy (NCBI): domain Eukaryota; kingdom Metazoa; phylum Chordata; class Myxini; order Myxiniformes; family Myxinidae; genus Myxine; species Myxine glutinosa. The sequence continues at coordinate 20,311,363 of NC_136272.1, read as the reverse complement.
AAGCAATATATATATATAGATATTTTTTGCCAGGTATCTATTTCCACCACTCTTGCTTGGCCGGTCCAGCTGTTTGAGTAGAATATTATCTTTGAAAGACGAGCCAGACTGCCTGGCTTGCCATGAATAGTCTGACTTTGCATCGGAGGAATATCTACAGGGCCCACTGAGCTTTTGGGTGTGGAATTGAACGGCAGATGTCTTTGCTTATTCTTGCAATATTTTTGTTCGGCCTTGCTATGACTGCGAGTGCCGTTTTGTAATACACTATAATTTTTACAAGTATTTGTGATGAGATTTACTGAGAGTACATTCTGTGATAAGGAACGCCCCTTCCCCCACGAAAACCCGTCATTCCGAGACTGTTGTGGCAGATTTTGACGTTTTGTGGAATTATCCACAGGACAATGATTGGGAAACACATCCAATCGCAGTATTCTATATTCGGACTTTCACCGTGCCTGCACATGATCTCCGTTACGTCCGACTGAACTCTCATTGGTTTAAGTTGCCTGGATCATTCTCCATCTCACATCTGTGTATCAAACTCTCCCCGTTGCGTTCTAAAATGTTCATTTCCTTCAAGGGTGAAATTGAAGCGTCACCGTCGACCGTCTTGCCACGACGGTCTTGCCCCATTGCCGAGATTATCGTTTACTCGGCATCCCTTTAAGCGACCGCTTGCAGCTTACGGCAACTACCCTGCTGTTTGCTCCAGGTTTCTATTCACAGGTGAATGCGGTACTTTTTTTTCTTCTTCTTCTTTGATTAATAACCATGCTTCCTGTGTTAGCTTTGTACACATGCTGTGAACAATAATGAAACGATGCTTCGACTATTTAACTAGGAATGTTTTAAAGTACTGGAAGCACATTCGTACTTTATTTCCAAGTCGCGTTTTCCGCACGAATGGGAGTCGATCGAAGGGTGATTGTTTGACCTGTGCGGACATTGCCATTTCATTGCATCTCAAATGACACTGCGTTTTACATGCACGCTCTCACATGCTCGACAATGTTTTTTTCCCCCATGACTCGTACGCTTTTGTACAACTTACGCTGCTTGAAATAAACAACATGTATCTACAATCGCTGAGGTTGCAATAACACGATGAACGAGCTATTAATATGAGGATGTTTGGAAATTTGTTGTCATTTTCTGTGCGGGACGTGGCTGCTGGTTTGCGCCATTGCGAGGGGGACGTAGGTGGGCTGTCGTTGCAGTGCCCCATGTAAGTTTGAGCAGCAATTTGGAACTTGTTTACGGTGCTGGCGATAGCTCACATCCTCTTCGCGAAAGAGACCGAGGGATCTGTAAAATCCGTCAACCAATGTCAACAGATGGGACACCGAGCTTAACGTGCTTCCCATGGGTGGCATTGATGGCTCGCCCTGAATGTCTTTTGTAAGCAGCACATGGCTGTGAGTAGCATCATTTGCTGCGGTGAGGCAGTTGTGCTACTGATGCAGTGCCCTCAGTAGGTTTGAGCAGGAATTTGTAATTTGTTCAGGGTGCCGTCGAGAACTCGCTTTACTTTCGCAAAGGACACCGTGAGATCTCTAACGTCCGCCAGCTAAAGCTGGCAGGTGGGACACTCAGTTTCACGTCTATCCGAGGGCGAGCGTACACATCGATGGGTCACCCTGCCTGTAGTGCACCAGGATGACGGTTCATATCTTGGTCGACATTAAAACCGAGGTTAGACAGCTTAGAAGCGAGTGCACATACCTCTCGGCTCTTCCTCCACCATTTTGAGAATATTTTTTTTGTCGTGATTTCACCAATCACCATGCCAATTGGTGGGTGTTGGTACCTCTCTGTATCTCAAGAGTTTCCGTGACTCCATGGGCCTGATTTGATCTGTGAACTTTCTGCTAATGGCAAATCTTCCCTTCTGGACCTGCCAAAGACCAACTTTCCGGTTAATGTCTCCTGTCCTTCCTCTGCTGCAATCGGTTCGTCTGATCACATGCATGTCTTGAGTGAACATATCCTTTGCCACATACCCTGCCCATGGTAGACTGAATGTTGCAGAGGTAGTTGCCTTGAAACAACTTGCCTTCTCTTCCTGTCCACAACATTGTGTGTGTGTGTGTGTGTGTGTGTGTGTGTGTGTGTGTGTGTGTGTGTGTGTGTGTGTGAATAAAAGAGAGAGATAGAATTGTGAGGAACAGAAATGAAAAAACGAGATGTGTGTGTGTGTGTGTGTCCGTCCCCAGAAAACATCGGGTCAACCTTAAGATTGAACTTTCAAACTTGTATCTTTCCTCAACGACCTGATGGCACCTTGCCAAGTCTGTCTCTGTTATGTGCTCCCCCTAAACCCCTACCCAATGGCACCATAGCCAATTCCGCTCGTGAGAAGGCCTAATGCCTCAAATCTTGTTTCCAACCACTCGCGCCCGGTAGCCACCCGACCCTGTCACAACCAACTGTACCTGCACATGCACACTCTGTCTTTTCACCTGAGAAGGTGGAGAAGTTTCTGGCAAGCCTCCACTCCGATTTTGAAACTGGCACAGATGGCATCAGCACACGTATCCTAAAATCCTGCTCTGCTGGTCTTACACATCCTCTCTGCTCTGTTCACCCTGTCATTTGCCCAAGTCATCTTCCATCTGCTTGCAAGTCAGCAAACATCACCACAATTATATTAACGTGGTACAAGAAACAGATCCTCTTAAATACAGACCTATCAGCTTACTTCCAATAAATCAGCAATGTCATGGAATCCACATCGCAGTTGACATGAAATCCTTCTTTTTCTCCAACGGCCTGATCTCAGACGGTGAGTTTGGGTTCAGACCAGGTTGCTCTACCCTGGACAAGCTGTTTATGCTCTCCCAAGAATTATGGAAGCCTTGATGTCAGACATGAGATCAGTGCCATCTCTCTAGACATATCTCGAGCTTCTGATACAGTTTGGCATCCTGCCTTGCTCTCCAAGCTCTCTGCCTATGGCATCCAAAGCCAACACCACACTTGGCTCACTGACTTCCTCTACTCTTGTAGCCACCTTGTGGCTCTCATTTGGATGCTGTCTTCTCTTTGTCAGAGCTGTAGTGTCCCAATGCAATGTTTTGGACCCCTTCCTATTCCTAGTCTTCATGAATTGATCTTGGACTCTCTGGAAAATCATCATTATCTCTCTGCTTTATCCCCGTTGGCTGAAGACTCTACCCTCTGCCGTAACAACACTCAGCCTACAGGAAGGCAGCAGCCTCTTCCTTTTGTGCGGGCCTTGGTATAATCACAAACTGGTCCACCAATTTTAACATGTCCAATTCCGACAAATCTCACGCTCACCTTGTCTCTCGGGAAACGCTGGCGAACACTCCCATCTTCTTCCTTAATAATCCTCCTTAAGAAGTTCAGCCACTTAAACCCTTTGGCCTCACCATCTGCCATGATCTTTCTTGGTGAAACCACATATCTAAATCTTTCGTCGGAAAACCACATTTCCAAGCTGGCCTCCAAATCCAGTCACCAACTGGGCATCCTCCATGACGCAAAATCTTTCCTTGGCAAGGAGTCTCAAGTAATCTCAAGTTTTATTTACCTAACAGGTCTTCACCCACAGCTTGATGGAGTACTGCTCTCTCCTCTGGTCTGGTGTCCCTGCCTCACACCTAACTCAGCTTGACACCATGGAAACAAAGGCCTTCAGAAATTATTGGAATCTCCCGTGATGAAGCCGAGTCTCTGCTATCTGGCCCTATCCCTTTGAGATCGCAGACAGGTCGGTCTGTCTCTCTCGCTCTCGTCTTTTACGGCCTCCTTTCTAGTTTTGCACCATCTGCTCTCTCCCTCTCTCCTCCCAGGTTTCTGCAAGGCCACACATGATCTGCCAGTAACCCCCTTCTGGTGAAATTCCCCGCAGGACTTCAAAACAGATGCTCACCACCATGTCAGGTCATCCCCCATTTGCAACCATGATCTTTTCTATCCCCATGAACCCTCTTTCCTTCCGGGTTTGCATTTTCTCCTTTCATTTCTATGATCGAGAGTTTGTGGCTGTATCCATCTTGCTCACCCAGTTTCCTCCCCACATCCCATATCTCTATCTCTCCAAGTCTCCATCTATTTTGTCCCTCAATGTTGCTGTTGGTGTCCCCTATCTCCTCCTATCGCCCAACTCTCTTTCTACTGTTCTTTTCATTCTGTTATGTCCTTGTCCATTCTGTGTTCTATCTCCTCCACAAACCTCTGTATGCAAAAACTACTCAATTTAAATAGAATTCCCCTTCCCCCAATTAACACTGACAATTCCAAAGTTTTGAAAAGCATTACAGGTATATTTATTTATGTGTATATTTTCGACACTCTAGCAATACAGATACGCTACTTGCTGAAGTTTACTACAAGCAATCGTCATGAACGAGTTCTATTAAATGTTTGGAAATATGAAATTCGCTTAATCTTTTATAACGGTGAACAGTCAAGTTTCCAAACCAGAATTGCCATGTCGGCGCATCATCAACATTCTCATTGTACACCCTATTTTTGGGGAGAAAAAAGTTTAAAAAACAAAACAAGAAGGAATGCATCGTTTGGCAGTAAATGCAACCAAAATAAGTCTGCAATTTATATGGAGGCAGAGTAAGGCTTGTCCACGATTTACTGAAACGCACGTGACATCACGTGTTTTTTCAGCCAATCACAAAGCCACAAAAGCAAGATGAGGCTGCCTTCACAGAAATCGATGGATAAATTCACCGATGTTGCATTTGCTGCTCAATTTTTTATTATTATTTTTTTCTCATACAAAGCGCCCTTTGTAAACTTTGCGGCATCCAGATGTCATGGTTTTGATTTCGAAGTTGTATATGCTTGGCTTGGTGTTTCGATGGTGGTGGCCTTGGTCTTCGTTAGTACTCAGTACAGGTAAAGTCATAGTCCTGGTACCAAAATATAAAAGCAACAATTAAAGGAGAGTCGTAAATGCTTGGATCTTTCTACACAGAACAAGATCAGTAATCATTACCTAGTAATGTTAACAGTAAAGGTAGTTAAAATTTTAATGCCCTCTTGTAGATAATATGTCGTTCTGTGATTTTGTATTGATACTCGTACATCCGAAATTCAGTATTAACGAGAACAACACTCTTTGACGTCACGATGTCGACCGATATGCCTCCGCCCACATTATTACATCATTATACTTGTACCAAGTTTGCTTTAAATCCATTCAGCTTTTCACAAGTTCACATTTTTACCTGACATGACCTCTGACGTTTGACCTCTTCATCCCAAAATTTAATCAGTTCATGTTTACATCATTATACATACCTGTACCAAGTTTTAATTTACATCCCTTCAGCTGTTCACAAGTTATCACATTTTTACCTGACATGACCTCTGACCTTTGACCTCAGGACCCAAAAATCTAATCGGTTAATCTTTGCATCATCATACATATCTGTACCAAGTTTGAATTAGATCACTTTAGCCGTTCTCAAGTTATAGACCTATTACAGACTTTCACCTTTGACCCCAAAATGTAATCAGCTAATCTTTACATCATTATACATACTGATACCAAGTTTGAATTAGATCACTTCAGCCATTCTGAAGTTATTGACCTTTGACCTCAAATTTTAATCAGTTAATCTTTACATCATTATATATACCTGTACCAAGTGTGAATTGGATCACTTCCGCTTTGAAGTTCGACATATTACAGACTTTGACCTCTTGACCCCAAAATCTAATCTGTTCATCTTTACATCATTCTACATAACACTACCACACTTGGTCAGAATCCGATCACTGGTTCACAAGTTATTGCGGTAACAGGATTTTTACCTAACCTGACCTTTGACCTCGTGACCCCAAATTTTAATCAGTTAATCTTTACATCATTATACATACCTGCACCAAGTGTGAATTGGATCACTTCAGCTGTTGGGCAATTCCACGACGTTACGAGTGACACTTTGAGTCATTTTTGTGAACTTTGATTGCTCAAGCATCTATCTATAATTCCAGTAATCTCTGTGTGTGTGTGTGTATCTGTGTGTGTGTCTGTGTGTGTGTCTGTGTGTTTGTTTGTCTGTGACCGCTGTTTCTCGACAACCACGGGTCCGATATACTTGAAACTTGCCAGGTATATTGCTGGGGACCTGAGGATGTGCCTTTTCAAGGTTTCATATTAATCGGAGAAGTAGTTACCGAGCTATTAGTAAAAGTAACGCAAGCCGTTCGCTTTGGCTTTGCGAATGGACCAAACCATTTCATGTAAATAGAGGGGGGGGGGGGGGGGGGGGTTCTACCGTACTCGCAAGCCGTTCGCTTTGGCTTTGCGAATGGACCAAACCATTTCATGTAAATAGAGGGGGGGGGGTTCTGTGGTCGTTACTGCCACGTGGTTTCAAAGTTTTTTTTTTGTTGTTGTTTGCACGCATGTTTTTTTGCACCCACGTACGGGCACACCCTAGTAGTGATAAAGCCACTAGTACCTACTCTCTATATATCATATTGTAAAGGAAGAGTTGCACTTTACAGAGATATTAATGGAGTTCCTGTAAGTTGGACCATTGTCAAGTAATTAACATTCAAAAACGGTGTTACGGAGTGACACTGTCTTTTGTCATCTATCTATAATTCCAGTAATCTCTGTGTGTGTGTCTGTGTGTGTGTCTGTGTGTATGCGACCGCTGTTTCTCAACAACTACCGGTCCGATATACTTGAAACTTGCCAGGTATATTGCTGGGGACCCGAGGATGTGCCTTTTCAAGGTTTTAAATTAATCGGACAAGTAGTTACCGAGCTATGGCGATTTCTTTACCAAACTCCGCAAGCCGTTCGCTTTGGACCAAACCATTTCATGTAAATAGAGGGGGGGGATATAATTTTAGATATATATATAGTACGGGCATGCCCTAGTTTATTAAACAATAACAACATTTATTGAAAACTCTGCTCTCACAATAGTTATAAAATTGTAATGAAATAATGGGAAGATACACTAATAGTTGTGCCTTCAGTACAGGGGTTTCAAAATTCCAGACATGACCTAATTACTCTGAAATAATTACAATAGTCCCGTTACGGAGTGACGAAAAATCCCATTACGGAGTGACGAGTCAATTTTGAGATTTCTCCCAAAGCAACAAATCATTTCTATATAACGCCAGGCTTTCATTCTGAACCCAGCTGACTTGTGCTGGTGTTTCAACATCTAACACTTCAGATAAATAATAAAAATAAAAATCTGAACTGAGAAAATATACAATAAACATATAAAAAAGTCAAGAAATAGACTAAAGAAATTGAGAACAATTTATTTTACGAGTGGATGACCAGAAACAAAACAAAGTTTGGAATTAATCAGTTGGCCACATCACAAAACTTCACATGACTGCCCTGCAAAAGGTTCCCTTTCCCAAAGGACATTCAGCAAATACATAATGATTGCGATGGTCGAGGGATGGCTGAAGAAGGAATCTGACGACTTGGTTGGAATCAATCCAGGATTTATCTTCCACCTCTGGGAATGTATATGCCAAGTCAGATAGGCCCGCTTTTCGCAAAAATGATACTTCCAAACAACCATCATCTACTATCTGAGTCACCTGGCCAACAAACAACTTCTTAGATTTTTTTGTGACATACTGCACAGTCACAAAGTCACCAGGGTGCACTTGGGGTTGACTGTCTGACCTGGGGTGCTCAGCAGGTGCTGGACTAGCAGTATTTTGACATTCCAAGGATGATACATGGCACTCGGGGTGAAGACTCACCAATTCAAATTGTTCCGCTGTTGAGTACATAGAGGCGCTCACAACATATTTCCTCACAGGTTTCACAGTGTGTTTGGTGTGTTTTCGGAAGCGACGTCACTAACTGCCAGCGCTCGTCCAATTGCGACTGGAACTTCTCAATGTCTCCTGCTGCGATGAATAAAACTTCGATCTTTTTGCACTGTGCCGCTGCTACGCGGAAGAAGGATTCTGCATCAGATACAGGATCCCCAGCCAGATTTGCCAACCAAACTCTCCTCTTTACCTCACCTCCTATCCAATCAACAGCACCCTTACCGTGAGATGTGGCAAAGAAATTCCAGGATAATTGAATCGAACAATTCCTGAAGGAACTCACCTTTTTCAGGCTGAGTTATCAATTGTTTGACAGAATGAGTCACTCTGTAACGTTACGGAGTGACAAGTTTTCTTTTTAATTTATTTTCTGTAGATTAAAAAAAAAAAAAAATTATACTGTACAATGATTGGGTGGTATAAGTTCTTAATGACCCTGGATTTATTTGGTTTTTTATCCACCAGTTAAAGAGAAAAGTAACCAAATGTCAAATTTTCGTTATGGAGTGACACGTCACGGAGTGACATCTGACTCCTAATTTGAGTTTTAATTTTAAAGCATAGAAGGACAACTCATATTTTTTCAATTGGTTTTGAAATAATCTTCATACAGGTAGCTTCTGGTGGTAGCATTTGTTGACTTCATACCAATGAATTGAGAAAATGAATGAATTAATAGTTCTTTGCATTATCGAGGGCCAATTTTACTGCGCTTTTCAGTAGAATGACTTCATTAATTGCAATGAGTGATGTAAGCCAACAGAGCAAGCTAACTCAGTGATCTTGACATTATCTGAAAGTACATGTTTTCAGCTTTCATTTGGTACATAACATGAACTTTTTCAGTCAAATTAAAAATTTGACCTCTGCGGACCATTTCTCGTGGAATTGCCCTGTTCTCGTTAGACATATTAGACTGACCTTTGACCTCTTGACCCAAAAATCTAATCTGTTCATCTTTACATCATTCTGCATAACACCACCACATTTGGTCAGACTCACTGGTTCACAAGTTATCGCGGTAACAGGATTTTTACCTAACATGACCTCTGACCTCGTGACCCCAAAATCGTTTCAGTTCATCGTTACCTCATTATACATACCCACACCAAGTTTGACTAAGATCCCTTCAGCCGTTCTCAAGTTATCGCGATAACGAAAACCTATCACGGGCGGACGGACAGACGGACGTTAGTCATTTTGTGTTAGTCATTTAGAAGAAAAAAATGGCCGCCATGTTGAATTTCGAGTTCACAGATTGACTGGATTTAAAGAGTATCTATCAAAGAACATCACTGCTTAGTTTCATGCTTGTATCACAGTCGTTTTTTGTGTTGGTCACCTAGCGAGACAGACACACAGAAGTGATTGCAAAACTCGGTCTCGCTGTAAGCAGGACGAGATAATGATAACGGCACAATAATCTATCTATAATTCCAGTAATCTCTGTGTGTATGTATGTATGTATGTATGTATGTCTGTATGTCTGTGACCGCTGTTTCTCGACAACCACGGGTCCGATATACTTTAAACTTGCCAGGTATATTGCTGGGGACCCGAGGATGTGCCTTTTCAAGGTTTCATATTAATCGGAGAAGTAGTTACCGAGCTATGTCCAAAAAACGATTCAACCAATCAGAACAGCGAGCTATCACGTGTGCCGAACGTGCCGAACAGACTCTGCCTCGGACGGCACATTTGAGAGCGTATTCATTTATTTCACGTTGGCAAACTATGTTGGCGTTAAACTATGTTTTAAAACTAATTAAAACTAATTTGCGATTCTTTCGCTTTCCTGCGCGTTTGTGCACGCTATGGCGATTTCTTTACCAAACTCCGCAAGCCGTTCGCTTTGGACCAAACCATTTCATGTAAATAGAGGGGGGGGATTGTCACCGTACTCGCAAGCCGTTCGCTTTGGACCAAACCATTTCATGTAAATAGAGGGGGGGGATTGTCACCGTACTCGCAAGCCGTTCGCTTTGGACCAAACCATTTCATGTAAATAGAGGGGGGGGATATAATTTTAGATATATATATAGTACGGGCATGCCCTAGTATTAACAATGATAATAACGAACCCTCCGACCCCTCGGCTATTTGTAGTACAATAAATGCATTGAATGCTTGAAGATGACGTCACAGTAGAGCTTTAAACACCAACCAATCAAATGTTTCTCACCTCGGTGGGGTACTCGTACGTTGCGTTGTGGAAGTGATGAGTCACGTTCACAATCTTTTTCGGGAAGTAGCCGAGGTTGGGTGCATAGTCTGTCAGGTCAGGGTTGTACACCTGTGGGATGCCCACAAGAGGGTACGTGGGTGGGGAAACTGTCCATTTACACAGCAGGACAATGCAAAATGTCTGTGTGAGTTTGTATATGTGATCGATTCAACAGATTATGTCCATGCACGCACTCACGCTTCCGCTCCAGTATTCTTCCTTCCCGGGCTTGCCCTTGAGCATCAGGTAAATGTACACCACCTGTCCACGCTTGATGTTGAGGAAACGACAATCTTCAGCCACGTGTCCGTCAATAGTTTGTCCCATGAGGATCGGGTCTGGAACGAGATTTCCGGACCAGTGACCGCTCGTTGGTCTATCCCCGCAAGAACTGCACCAGTTTATTTGCCCAAATAATGCACTAGTTGTAGTTGGCCAACAACTGTGGAGAACCCATGCCTCACAAAACTCGTGCAAACCCTCGCTAGTCTGAGTCTCCATCTCGTCATGTTCGGTATTTGGATTGCAGCCGTCTGACCAACGGTGGCGCTTGCCTTTGGAACCACCGTTATGTCGCCATGGTAATTTGTCGCACCTATAGTATGGCTACCTGTGATTTGGATCCCAGCAGCTATATGTTCCTTGGCCGAGCTGACACATGCAGGGCCTCAGTGATGACTCTTCAACTCCCCTACGATGGTCCTATCCTCATTCCCAGACATAGACAAGTTTTTCACTGTCGATATCGACGGCAAGCCCGATAATGTCAGTAATGATCGTCTGAAAGTGGGCCATCTTGAAAAAGACTATGCTACGACTGCAAACAAGACGCCAAGTAGTCGTCCTACTATTCACACATCTCAAGCCTCTTATCCGACCAACTCACCTCCACAAAGAGCTAGATATGTGCAAGGAGAGATGTACATTGTTCAGGGAGACATGTACATTGGCCAGCTAGATATGTGCAAGTTGTATTAATGGGATGGAGGACTGGGATGTGTTCAGTTACCAAGCAGCTTGCTAGTGCAGCACTTGGAGATGGAATTGGGAAGGAGTGGTGTACAATAATTGTTTGATTAATTGCATAATTAAAATAATTAATCAATTAATTTCTTAATCAATTGGCTAATAGCATACTTAAGCAAAAACCACCACTGCTTCATCCAAATCTAACTTTTTGAAAACCAATTAATTAATTGGAAAAAATGAATAGTCCATTGATTAATCAATAAATCAAAAATACCCTTTGTAACCAAATCACTTGGTCACTGTCATATCTAAATATCAGCTTCTTAGCTCAAGAGGTGCCTGAGATATTGCCGAGATGAGAAAGAAAATAAATAAATGATTAATAATGAAAATAAATAAATAATAATCATAAATAAATTAAATAATTAATCAATTGCCTAATCCCTAATAGAACTCATAAACCACCACCATTTCATCCGAATCTGTAACTTAAAAAAAAAGAAAAATTTTAGTCATTAATTGAATAATTAATCGATTTATTGATTAATCAATAAATCAAAAATAGCCTTTACAGCCAAATCACTTGGTCATTGGCATGTCCAAATATCAGCTTTGTAACTCAAAAGGTGCCTGAGAAAATGCCCAGAAGAGAAAGGAAATGTATAAGTACTTAATTAATCGCTAATAATTACATAACTCATGAATTAATTGATTAATCAAAAAGCTAAAAATAGTTTTTGACAAAGGACTTGCTCACTATTGTGCCGAAATTTCAGCTTCCGAGCTCAAAGGATGGCTGAGATATCGCCCGGACAAACAAACAAACGATCGATTAATGACTTCTATTTTTTTTAAGTTACAGATTCGGATGAAATGGTGGTGGTTTATGTGTTCTATTAGGCAATTGATCGATTATTTAATTTTTTTAACGATTATTTATTTATTTATTTTCATTATTAATCATTTTATTATTTTCTTTCTCATCTGGGCAATATCTCAGGCACCTTTTGAGCTCGGAAGCTAATATTTGGACATGACAGTGACCAGGTGATGTGGCTATAAAGGATATTTTAGATTTATTGATTAATCATTTAATCGATTAATTATTTATTGATTAATAAATTTGGCCACAGGACTTTCATTTTTCCATTAATCACTTAATTTTCTAAAAGTTAGAGATTCAGATGAAGCAGTGGTAGTTTCGGTATGTTATTAGCCAATTGATTAGGAAATTAATTATTTAAGATTATTATTCCTTTAATTTTAATTGCACAATTAATCAATCAATTATTATTGATTCTCTCAATTTTCGTCATACCTGTTCTCCAACACCTGATGTCCTTTCTTGTTTTTGTCTGCCTGTGAACAGGCTATCTCAAAAAGTTGTGGATGGATTCGGACAAAATTTGGTTGGGTTGAGGTTAGGTTTGTGACAAGAACAAAATGATCATATTTCGGTAAAGATCCGGATCTGGGTCAAATTTTTTAAAAAGTGATTCTTCACCATTGATGGGGCAAAAAACGATATATAGCACAATATCTCAAAAAGTTAGGGACGGATTCGGACGAAACTTATTGGACAGGTTGGTTCAACTGTGTGTGACGAGGAATAATTGATCCAATTTGGTGAAGATTCGAATCTGGATCAGAGGATTTTAAAAAGTGATTATTCACCAGTGATCGATTGGGCAAAAACTGCTATATAGCACGATATCTCAAATTCTAGACGGATTTGGACAAAACTTTGTGCACAGGTTGTGTGTGTGACAAGGACGAAACTATTCGATTTTTGTGAAGATCTGAATACGGATCCCGATGCAAGAATTTTTCATTTTTTAAAGTGTTTCTGCACCATTCGGCAATAGGGACAAAAGCGATTATATCGGATGATATTTCAAAAACGTTGAAGACGGATTACGACAAAACTTGGTGGACGAGTCGGTTAGGCAAGAACAAGCCAATTTGATTTTGGTTCATGTTCGGATCCAGATCAGGCCTATCAGTGGATACAAAACGTAAACTATTCAGCCTCACGGAGGTATGCGCTCTACCCAGTGCCGCTCTAGTTTAACACGTTACATTAGTTTTTCGTGCCTGTTGTTTGTGTCCTTTATAACGTTCTTGAAAACAGTACGTTTCCTCTTTGGAATGATTTTCAATTTTGTTTTTACTGCCAGACAGAGAGTAAACATTTCTCACTCCCTTTCTGCGCATGTGCAATCGTGACAAATTCAGAGCTAAAGCGCTGCTAAATTACATGTTTGATTTCTGATTCATGTTCAAAATACAACATTCAATTGAAAAATGTATTTGTTCCTCGATCATAAACTGACATTTGTAGACAGACAGGCAGTGAACCAATTATTGCTTAACCCAGCTTTTCTCTTCACACGCGAAGGGTAAAAACCTGTTTCCACACCTGGTGTGTCCATTTGTCTCGTCTCCATAAGTACCTACCTATAACATACAGCGATCATTCCAAGCTGTACCACACTTCATCTTTTCCACTTTTTTCCGAATAGGATTTCTGTCTTTGCAAATTCCGGTTTTGATTAAACTCTCGGTGTCGTGGATAGAAGTCAGTGTCTCGGCGGTGTGGACAGAACATTTGGTATCAACTCACAGGAACATTCGGGATCTCCGCACAGCTTCTTGCTGGATATTCTCTCCAGCACCGGCCAGCCGCTGGACACGGACAACACGAGGAGGGATGCGGCGAGGGAGATCGATCCCAAGCGAGCCATAGCGGACGCTGGCTTTCCTATCGGAGTGAAAAGACCCCTCCGGATCCACCTACCACCCTCACTCCGTCCATCCGTGAACGTGTTGTCTTCAAGGCTGAGATGTTTTGATAAGACCTTCAGATCAACTTGCAGGCAAGCTCAAGATTCGGCGTCTGCTTTGGCTGGACTCCGAACCAGGGCAAGTTGTTGATTTAGTGGAGCTTCATATTTACCCGTGAATATGTGCCATATTACTCAGTTGGGGTGAAGGAATGCAAGGCGAGCGTAAAGATGTGTTCAGTCGTGATGGGGGCCACAGGTCGGGCTTGTCTTGCAAAGTACTAGACTTTGTCCCAATTGGAACAAATCTCACCGCAGCGCATGGCCAATGAAATCACCAATTTACATGGTCGACATTCCGAGAAGATCGAGAGCAGATTGCAAGGGAACAAACTGGAAACGGGGAAATACCAGCAGGGTCGAGGTGCGAGTGATATCAAGGGGAGGGGAAGTGGACACATGGGGGTGAACAAGCTGAAAGAAACAGCAAGAAGAGGAAGTGGGAAAGCAGGAATGGAACAGAAAAGGAAAAGAGGTGAGGGAGAGAGGGGAAAAAACTGACACGAACCTGAAAAAAGGGAGTGCTTGGGAATGGGGCCATTTGGGGTTGAAGACATGGGGGATAAACTTATCAGGTAGTGGTAAATAGCTGTCTTGAAGCCATGGAAGGAAGAATGGACCTAAACAAACTGGGGAACTCGGTTCCACAGGTGAGAAAAATCGAGGAACAAATGAGAGGAGGGGAGCAGTGTGCCTGGATTTTGGGAGTTTAACAAGAAGAGGATTGATTACTGGGTGACCATATTGTTACGTTTGTAGGGGGAAGACAATGATTACCTTAGTCCAGGTAGAATTGCATAGGGAGTGTGCTCTAACTGTGATAAGGTGATATAATATAACAAATATCATGAAACATTTACATTTTGTGGTTGGCTAACCCCCGCTCTAGCGGGGAAAATGGCCTTAAAACGATCATTCATTTTCATTCATTTACATTTTGTAGTCCATTGTATAATTTAAATAAGCATAACTGCAAATTTCGCATGTGGAAAAAGTAAGTACACCCTTGGCTCTAATAGGTGGCATTGCCCCCTTTGGCAGAAACAACCTCAAGTAGGCGTTTCTTCTAACTGTCTACCAGTCTCTGACATCAACTGGGAGAAATTTTTGCCCACTCCTCCATGCAGAATTCTTTCAGCTGTGTGATGTTTGAGGGGTTTCTTGCATGCACAGCTCGTTTCAAATCCCTCCACAACATCTCGATGGGATTTGGATCCGGGCTTTGACTTGGCCATTCCAGAACCCTCCGTTTCTTTCTTTTCAGCCATTCCTTGGTGGATTTACTGGTACTAGGGCGTGCCCGTACGTGGGTGCAAAAAAACATGCGTGCAAACAACAAAAAAAAACTTTGAAACCACGTGGCAGTAACGACCACAGAACCCCCCCCCTCTATTTACATGAAATGGTTTGGTCCATTCGCAAAACCAAAGCGAACGGCTTGCGAGTACGGTAGAACCCCCCCCTCTATTTACATGAAATGGTTTGGTCCATTCGCAAAGCCAAAGCGAACGGTTGGTAAATAAATCGCCATAGCTCGGTAACTACTTCTCCGATTAATATGAAACCTTGAAAAGGCACATCCTCAGGTCCCCAGCAATATACCTGGCAAGTTTCAAGTATATCGGACCCGTGGTTGTCGAGAAACAGCGGTCACAGACAAACAAACACACAGACACACACACACACACACACACACAGAGATTACTGGAATTATAGATAGATGTTTAGGGTCATTGTCATGTTGCAAGGTCCACCTTCGGTTGAGCTTCAACTTTCTGACAGATGGCCTCACATTATCCTCAAGCACCCTCTGGTACAATGAAGAATTCATAGTGGGTTCTATGATGGTGAGCTGCCCAGGCCCTGATGCAGCAAAGCTGCCCCAAACCATAATATTTCCACCACCATGCTTTACAGTTCGTATCAGGTTCTTGTGGTCAAATGCTGTCTTTGGTTTTCGTCAAACATGTCTTCTGGTACTGTGGCCAAATAGCTCTAACTTTGACTCATCTTTCCAGAGCACATTGTTCCAGAAGTGCTGGTCTTTGCCGAGGTGTTCATTGGCAAACTTTAGTCTTGCCCTGATGTTCTTTCTGGACAGCAAAGGTTTCCGCCTGGCACACCTCCCATGCAGATCAAATTTGGCAGCCTCTTTCTAATGGTAGACTCGTGCACTTTTACATCAACAGTGGCAAGAGCTACCTGTAGGTCCCGTGATGACATTCTGGGGTTCTTCGAGACTTCTTTCAGCATCTTGCGGTCTGCTCTCGGGCTGAACTTGCTGGGGCGGCCTGGCCTGAACAAGTTGGCAGTTGTTTGGAATCTTCTCCACTTGTAGATGATCCTCCGGACAGTCGAATGATCGATTTCAAATTGTTTGGAGATCTTTTTAAATCCCTTCCGACTATATCCTTCTTTCTGAAGGCCTGTTTTTCTTTTGATCTAGGCATGGTGACGCCGCACACTTCAACAACAAAGAGCAAACCAAACAATGTCTGAGGTTTACAAGACAGGTTCCTCCAAGATCGTCTCTAACGATGTTCTAATCATTTGCACCTGAGCTGGTGCACCTGATTCTAATTTTAGGTATTTGAAGTCGTGATAAATGTAGGGGTGTACTTACTTTTTCCACATGCGACATTTACATTCATGTTGATTTAAATTATACAATGGACTACAAAATGTAAATGTTTCATGACATTTGTTATATTATATCACCTTTATCTATATATATAAAACACAGTTTGTGTGTGTGTGTGTAATGTTACCGATAGACTCCTAAACGGAGAGGCTTTCGTGCTTGATATTTGGCATAGACATGGCCATTGAGCCTGGGACGAACATGGCCGAACAACAAAATATTTGACGATCCATATTTTTTATTCATATTTACCTCAGCGCATTTCAGCGCACGGAATCAGAGCAGGTGGGCGCTGATTCGCTCAGAGCGATCACGTGATGACGCTATGAACGCGATGACGCTATGAAAAAAAAAATCCCTATGATGCTATGAAATGCAATGACGCTATGAAAAAAAAAAAATCGCTCGCTTTCCCAAGGGGCTCGCTCTTCCCCCCGTTCCCCTCCCCTTCCCCCTCCCCCGCCCGGCAATGCCGGGTACTTCTGCTAGTCTATCAATATTGTTGAAATGAAGATCAAATAGTTATATGTTGAAAAAGTCAAAACTTTACATGGGGTGTACTTACTTTTTCACGTGACTAAGTAGGAAATTTGTTTAAACAGGATGTCGTGTGTATCTTCGTTCCCATCACGAGGGGTGAGGTTATGTTAATTAGTTAGGGATTATGGGTAATTAATGCCCTTTATGTAATGGCCTCTTATTTTTCCTCTTCCTTATGACACCAGCAGCACACACACAAAGCCAGGAAATCGCACATTTATAACACTAAATAAAACCAACCAGAACAAGGTGTTGAACAATACCGCTGGCACTGCCAGCCACGACATCACCACATCAAGCAGGCAGGGCCATAAGGCCACGCAGGAGAGCAGTGATTGGTCCGGGACCATGGAGTGATGGGATGGCGGCTGCTGATTGGGGAGTGCGAGAACGTCATGGAAGGAGGTGGAAGATCGGGGAATAAAAGACTTGAGTCCCGACATTTTGTCCTCTTGTGCGATTGGATTTCATGGAAAGCGACCACCGTTCGTGTTGTCTCTTCTTGGCTTTTCTCTCGGTTTCCGGATCTGGAGGTGGACGGTCGCCGATAAGCTTCTTGCGTGGGTACAGTTAGTACGAGCAGTCCCGACATTTGCTCTTCCTCTTCTCCCTGCTCATCTCTTGGCTGTGGACATTGATAGCAAAGTCACGATTGTCAACAGGGGTGTGCCGAGTTCCTGCAGACGGTCGCGGCTCGTGCATTCTTATTGGTCCAGGTGTCGTCTGGGTGCACTGAGACATGAGTGCTGGTGCAGCAGACGACGAAGACAAGCGTGGGCGAGGGGGCGCCGAGGCCTGTGCTGCGCCTGGATTGCGTGCTCGGGCCGAGACGATTCCCGACGGGGTTCAAGAGCCGCTCAGAGCTAAGTACGCACAAAATAACACATTTATTCAATTCTAACCCAAACAACTCGGCACAAAGTAATTAAATATTACTCGTATTGATCTAGTTATCTATAATAATAAAAGAGAAGGTGTCAGTACGTGTGCGCGCGTGTCTCCTCCATAACTCCAAAACCATGAAACCAAGCGGCCCCAAACTTTGCATGCGCAGGAAGGGAATTCCAAAGGAGTACATGAATATAAACCCCTCTTTTGAAGAGAAACAACGGCTTACCTTCATGAAAAGCTTTATTGCCGGTCAGCCCTACATCATGTAGCATGAATCTTAGCCGCCATTTTATTTCAGCCTATCCAAACGTGCCTTGCCTTTTTTTATGTAAACAGAATCGAGGCTCGTGTAAAAGCTAACATTAATCACAAAAAGACAAACTGGCACATAAAACATACGATAAAGGGAGCGGGAGACAAGATGGGGAGAGAGAGGGAAGCACACAGGCACAACAGTAGAAAACAGGGACATCGGGGGAGATCTGTGGGAGGGAGAGGGCTTGGGGCGGGGGGGGGGGGGGGGAGGAGGCACGGGAAGGTTGAGGTATAAAACACGGACATTGCTAGGACTTCCAAAAAAGTGGATCTGGGGTGAATTAACAGGGGCAGAAAAGATCAAGGTTTTGTATGGGGGAAGACAACAGATGGTGGTGAACAGCTGTTTTAAAGACCTGGAGGGAGGAGTGGGATTGAATAGAGTGAGGGAGTTTGTTCCAGAGGCGGGAGAAAAGAGGAATAAAAGAATGAAGGTGAGCAGAGAGTCTTGATTTTGGCAGTTTAACCACAAGATGATTGCAGGCAGCTCTTGTGCGACCTGCAGGAATATTTGGGGGACAGAGCACAGACAGAGCTGGGGGAGGAAGGCCAGAGAGGAGTCGGTAGAAGACAGCCTTGGAAACATGATCTACTCTAATGGACTAATTAAAGTATATAACTAAATTCTGTGTTCGGCTTTGAGGATCGAATCTCGAAGACTAATCTGAAAAAAAATCAGTGATTCTTATAACTGAGCGTATTTAATTATTTATGAAAGGATGTCATCCCTCCTTCTGCACTGTTGTCTTAATTCATACTTCCATGGAATAGGGTGTCACTCTACTGGGACCTGCGATACTTAATGGAAACCCAAAGATTTGAACCATCTGCTTTTTTAAAAATTCCCTCTATAAGATGGACCAAGATTAAGTATATTTCAAAGTACTAAAGAAGTGGAGTGTTGGAATAGCGTGTCGGATGTACTGAACGTTTTCGCCCATTTGAAACAGAAGCATTCCGACTCAGCAATGCGGTTCTGATATTTTTAAAAGAGAGCGGGCAATCCATATAGTATTATGCATTACGTAAAGGCTCCTTCGTTCACCTATGTCTGGGCACGTGGCATATATAGGCATAGGCCTCATCTTTACTGTCCTGCTTTCCCTCCCCCGTCTGTTAATATTCCCATCAGCGAAGCGACCCTGCGTTGCCTAGCAACGCCGGGTACCTTTGCTAGTTCTGAATAAACCCCCATTGGATGAAAGGTTGCAACATCACCAAATGGTATTTTGCACCTTGTGAAATAAATGCAAAGAGACGTAGGAGGAAGATTGGCAATGTTGGAGTTAGAAAATCCTGCATGTTTCCAGAGTGAAGACCTTAAAGAGCATGCTCGATAAAATACAAACCCTGAAGACCTTCAACAATCAATTTTTATTTAAACCAGTTGGTTTCACATTTGAAACACTCAAGCAAGTGCTCCAACGGAACACAGACAAATCTGACAAATCTCACACTCTTACGATGTCTCTCCGAAAAGACCGACTGGACAACCCTCCCATCTACTTTCTGAATAATCCTCTCCAAGAAGTTCTGTCACTCAAGCTTTTGGGTCTCACTATCTGCCATGATCTTTCCTGGGAAAACCACATTTCCAAGCTGGCCTCCAAACCCAGTCGCCGACTGGGCATCCTCCGTCGTGCGAAGTCCTTCCTTGGCACACCTGAGCTCCTCACCACATACAAGGCTTTCATCTGCAGCTCAATGGAGTACTGCTCTCCCCTCTGGGCTGGTGCTCCTGCCTCACACCGAGCTTGTCTTCATGCTGTTGAAACCAAAGCGTTCAGAATCATTGGAATCTCCCGCGATGACGCTATCTCCGAGGGCCTTTCACTTAATCACCGCAGGCAGGTTGGTGGTCTTTCCGTCTTCTACCGACTCCTCTCCGGCCTTGCTCCCCCAGCTCTCTCTGGGCTCTGCCCCCAAATATTCCTACAGGTCGCACAAGATCTGCCTGCAACCCTCTTATGGTTAAACTGCCAAAATCAAGACTCTCTGCTCACCTTCACTCCTTAATTCCTCTTTTCTCCCACCTCTGGAACAAACTCCCTCACTCTCTTCAATCCCACTCCTCCCTCCAGGTCTTTAAAACGGCTGTTCACCACCATCTCTTATCTTCCCCAATCCAAAACCTTGATCTTTTCTACCCTCGCTAATTTCACCCCAAATCTACTTTTTTGAGGTGCCGACTTCTTTCCTGGAAGTCCTTGGTGTCCTTACGTTTTATACCTATCCTGCCTCCCCCCAGGCCCTCTCCCTCCCACACATCTCCCGATGTCCCTGCTCTCAAATGTTGTGTTTGTGTGCTTCCTCCCCTTCTCTCCCCATCTTGTCGACCGCTCCCCTTTTTATACACTTTGTTTGCTTGTTTGTTTGTTTGATAAATGTTAGCTCTTTCACAAGCCTCGACTCTGCATACCAAAAAAAAAAAAAAAGCACGGTGCCGCTTAACAACATGGCGGTCTCCTTGGAAACAATGCCATTGTGGTACTCGAGCAAATAATGCCTGGGCCGTGATTTTCAGGTTTATTCGATCTTCGTCTTGTGACAACTTCTACAAACGAATTTATTGTTTACGATGAGGATGGAATGATAAATGGGGAGACAGGAGGAGGAGCCCCTTGTCAAGTGTGGACCCTACCATTGTGGATTTTGGGGGGGAGGGGGGTGGTAATGTATGTTTGTAGATCTTCAAGAATTATGATTAAAAGTAAAAATAACAATAAAAGTATGAAATGCACGTTTCAAAAACATTACATTACTACACATAACGGCCAGCCATTCCTTATAAACCGTTTCGATCGATTTGGGCGCTCTTCAAGCTGCTTGCCAATGGAACACATCCTTCTGACCATTTCATTGGTTGTAGTATCGTTTTGAATCTGAGATGTGGATTAAATATCAATTCCAAGTGTGATCACCAGTTTGGAGTTTGGATTAATCAAATGTGAAACCAATTTGTGCTCAACTTAGTTTTTCTGTCCCAGAGATGTTAATTATCCCCTCTCCAAAGATATGTCAATCTGCAAATGATCACTTTGTCTGTTGCTCTTCAATATCCCACCCCTGAAGCCCATTGTAGCGTACTTTGGCCAGTTGCGAACGTTTGAAAAGGCTAAGAATATCTGGTGGCAAGGGGAAGGGAGACCAACGCATTCTCCTGACCCCCAAGTCCCCACCCCTGAATCATGATCCAGAGGACAATTCCATTAAAAAATCGTTACATATTCCCAGCGTCCCCCAATATCGATTGCATACACACGGGTCTCATTTTAAAACGTTAAATATGCCCATAATTGCAATTTTCAACATATGACCTTTTGACCGCAACTTCCTGCAATGTGGTGATCATAACTACCAAGTTTGGTGGAATTCTGCACAAACTTGTAGGATGAGATAGCATGACGGACAGGTGCAGCAGATTACAATATCGTCCTGTTTCCCCTCCACACCCCTTGCACCTTCAAAAAAAGCATTGGGAATAAATAGACGTGATGCAGTATTGGTGTCCATTGTAGTAATTGGACATTTTGTCCATAAAAGCTGGAAAAAAGGGCATACCGACGACAGGTATATTTTCAGGTTAAAAGGTATTTTAACCAGCATGTCTTTCCAATAAGTTTACTCGGCAGCACAAACCACAGAGTATGCTGCATCTCATCGAATGAGGAACGTTCTTCTTTTTAACTTATCCATTTCTTACAAAGATTTTAACTTTAACATCTTAGCTCTTACACGAGCCTCGATTTGGTATGCAAAAAAAATAAAAATAAAATAAAACATCTTAAGGCATTAGCAAATGCAGAGAAAGCTTTCAAATTCTTTAACTCACCTGCAAACTTCACGCGAAGTCACACGAAGGTGCGACAAGATTCAGTTTGCAATAGCACATACAAAGCGGAATAACATGTCCCAACTCCTTCGCACTTGTGCTTCGGGCAGACAAAGGGCCCGTTGTGACGAACCGAGCTCACCGAGGCGTCGAGCCTGGGGTGAGGGTGGGATTAGGGGGGCCACAGTCACCGCCGTGTGGGGTGTGCATGGCTCTTTTGTGCTGAGCATCAAGCAAGGAAGCACCACGTACCATTTTCAGTATTCGGAATGACTTGGCCTGGGTTTTGAACCGCCGACCTCAGACTCTAACCATCACACCGCAGAGTGTGGTGCCACTCAGCTATTAAAGGACATCAATATATGAGGACAGAACAAGGGGGAAAAATTAAAATCGAGAATAATAAAATAGGGAAGCATGTGGAGAGAGAAAGGGGGAAAATAGGGCAGGGAGGTGATGAATGAAGGCAAGAAGAGGTATGGAGTGCGTGGAATCAAACTGTATAAACGTGATCTATATATTAAAGGAGCTGGATTTCTCCATCTATTATGCCCTTTCCCCTGGGAGTTCATTACATTTAGCACTCGGATCGGCCTCTACGGACGTGCCCGTCGTCCAGCAATGCATCCCGGCAGTTGACCACCATAACCCAGAGCCCTTTATACACAGAGTTTGGCCAACTCGGTTTCAGTTTTTAGCGATCACGTGACAACAGGCACCATGCTAAAGCCGTAAAGTGACTAAACAATGAATGAAACTCGGGAACATAAAAATAAACCCGTCTCTAATAGCAGAAAGTTGCATGCACGCATAGACTTAATATGTAAGTCGATGCATGCATGCTTGAACGCACGCGCGCGTGCACTTGACGTAGAGCTCCAACATGGCGCCTATTACCGAGTTGGCCAAACTCTGTGTATAAAGGGCTCTACCATAACCTGTATATATGACTGCCATGACAATTTGATTTCTGTCGGCAATGGGCTGAATGCCAGACGCTAGATGTCAGGATGACATATGTAGTAAGATGGCATTGTCTGGGCCATAATTATGGCGCTAGGTCAGGCCTTTACGGTGGTGTATTACTCACAACTCAACAAGAATGACACTTTGCAACTTGGAAAAATAAATAAACAAGTACAGACACATTCAAAGTACACCGCCCCCATGCCAAATAATTAAATATCCTACAGCGCGGCATTGCCGGGACGCCTCCGGCGCACGGCAATGCCGCAGTGCAGCTCATAGAGCTGGGGTGGGGAACCTCCGGCCTCCGGGCCGTATACGGCCCGCGAGACCGTTTGATCCGGCCCGCGAGGCAATTCATCTATCTATAATTCCAGTAATCTCTCCTTTTCAAGGTTTTAAATTAATCGGACAAAGGGTAACCAAGTTATGGCCAAACACGATTCAACCAATCAGAGAGGAGCGAGCTTTCACGTGTTGTAACAGTCAACGAATGCCGAACGTGGCGAGCAGACGCTGCCTCGGACGGCACATTTGAGAACTTATTCATTTATTTGACGTTGGCAAAATATGTTGGCGCAAACAGAATAATTGCCATCAAATTAAAACTAATTTGCGATTAATCGTAACTGCGATATGCGACCTTCCGGACAGTCAAGTGAGTTCCGGACAGTCGTAACTGCGATATGAGACCTTCCGGACAGTCAAGTGATCGCGTGATCTCATGTCATCATTTCATTCAGTATATGCAAACATGGCGACTAACAAGAAAAGAAAGGTAGATGCGGAATGTCACGCTTTCCAAGAGAAATGGGCAAACGATTATTTCTTTGTGGAAGTAAAAGGCAAGCCAGTATGCCTAGTTTGTCGGGAAGCACTCTCGGTGATGAAAAAGGCTAAACTAAACTAAACTAAACTAAAAAACATGCTAAACTGGACGAGTTGAAAGGACAAATGCGCTTGGGTAAAGTTAACGTTCTTCGGCGGAGTTTTGGTGCTCAACAAGCAGTCTTCATAAGACCACAATCTGACCGAGACAACACTACGCATGCTAGTTTTGTGGTGAGTGAGCTAATCGCTAAGAAGCTGATGCCGCATTCAGAAGGAGAATTTGTGAAGGAGTGCCTTGTTGCCGCTGCGGAGCTGCTCGCACCGGACAAAGTAAAATTGTTCCAAAGTGTCAGTTTGTCTCGAAGAACTGTCTCAGATCGGATTACTGACATGGCACAAGATATTGAGAAAACACTGAAGGACACCGCAAGAGATTTCCAGTTTTTCTCTCTGGCCTGCGATGAGACAACGGACATAACAAACACCGCCCAACTAGCCATTTTTGTGCAGGGGATTACAGCTGAGTTTGATACGAGGGAGGAGTTGCTGTCTTTGCAAGCCATGCATGGCACCACCAAAGGTGAGGATTTGTTTGAGCAAGTTGTTTTGGCTATGAACAAATTCGAAATGCAGTTTGACAAGTTAAGTGGCCTGGCCACGGATGGAGCCCCAGCCATGGTTGGCGCGCAAAAGTGATTGACTGCATTGTTCAAAAAAGAAACGAGTCGTCTCAGTCTCGATCCAAGTGAGTTAGTTGTATGCCACTGTATCATACACCAAGAGAATCTGTGTGCACAGTCCCTGAAGCTCAACAATGTGATGACAACTGTCGTTTCCACCATAAACGTCATCAAAAGCAGAGGGCTGAACAGCTGCCAGTTCAAGGAGCTACTGAGTGAACTAGAGTCAGAGTACGGAGATCTGGTTTACCACTGTGAGGTGCGGTGGCTGAGTCGCGGAAATATGCTCACACGGTTTTACTCACCGAGAGAAGAAGTGAAACAGTTCATGGAGATGAAGGGGAAACCTGTCATGGAACTCAGTGATAGCAAGTGGCTGTGTGATTTGGGCTTCATGGTGGACATTACCAAGTACCTGTCAGAGCTGAACGTCAAGCTCCAAGGTCCCAACCAGCTTCTCAGCTCTCTGCAATCACATGTGAAATCATTTGAAGCTAAACTAAAGCTGTGGCAAGTGCAACTGGAAAGGGGAAACACTATCCACTTTCCCACTCTGCAAGAACAAAAGCCTGCTGTGACATCTGAATATGCTGCTGAGTGTGTAAAACTCCTCCAGGCATTTGGAGAGAGGTTCCAGGACATGAAAAGTAAGCAAAGGGAACTGAACATATTTGCCACGCCGTTTAATGTGGAACCAGCTGATGTGCCTGACAACCTACAACACGAAATCATTGAGCTGCAAAGCAATGACGAGCTCAAAGCTAGGTACAACAACCTCCCTTTGCTCGAGTTCTACAAACTGTATGTACGTGCTGAGGATTTTCCCATTCTGAGGAGACATGCACTGAAGTTTGCATCACTGTTTGGGACGACCTACAGCTGTGAGCAGTTCTTTTCAAAACTGACTCTTGCAAAGACTCGGTTCCGCTCAAGACTGACTGACCCAAACCTGCAAAACCAGCTGTGAGTAGCATCATCATCACTACCACCTGACACCAAACGCCTCGCCAAAGAGAAACAGTTCCAACAGCATTAGGTGAGTCCGATATATGTATTCAATAATTTAGCATGGCCCTCGAAGGATGTTCTAAAAATCGAAATGGCCCTTGACAGGAAAAAGGTTCCCCACCCCTGTCATAGAGACTGCATTGGGAGGGAGATGTGTACAATAATTGATTGATTAATTGTATAATTAAAATCAATAAAAGATTATCACAAAATATTTTCTTAATCAATTGGCTAATAGCATAACTAAACCACGAGTGCTTCATCCGAAGATGTATCTTTTAAAAATGTAATTAAAGAAGTCATTAATAAAGAATTAAATAATTAATTGATTAAATGATTAGTCAATAAATCAAAAATATCCTTGATAGCCAGCCACATCACTTGGTCACTGTCATGGCCAAATATTAGCTTCCTAGCTCAAAAGGTGCCTGAGATATTGGCCAAATGAGAAAGAAAATAAATAAATGATTAATAATGAAAATAAATAAATAATAATCATTAAAAAATTAAATTATTAATCAATTCTGTCACAGAACACATAAACCACCACAATTTCATCAGACTCTGTAACTTAAGGAAAAAAATTTTTTTTGTCATTAATCGAATAATTAAATAATTCATCGATTAATTAATAAATCAAAAATAGCCCTTGCAGCCAAATCACCTGGTCATTGGCATGCCTCAGCTTCCGAACTCAAAAGGTGCCTGAGATAATGGCCAGAAGAGAAAGTAAATTTAATGAATTAAATAAGTACTTAATTAATCGCTAATAGTTAAATAACTCAATTAATTGATTAATCAGAAAACAAAGAAATACCGTTTTTGACAAAGGACTTGCTCACTATTGTGCCGAAATTGCAGCTTCCTAGCTCAAAGGATGGCTGAGATATCGCCCAGACAAACAAGGAAGAAAAGAAACAAGAAAGAAAGAAAACAAGTAAAGATATTCAAATTACACCACCCCAAGTCCCCCATGCCAAATAATTAAATATCCTACAGCGCGGCATTGCCGGGGCGTCCAAGGCGCCCGGCAATACCGCAGTGCGGCTCATAGAGGCTGCATTGGGAGGGAGAGGTGCACAATTGATTGATTAATTGCATAATTAAAATCAATAAAACATTATCATAAAATATTTTCTTAAGCAATTGGCTATACCTAAACCACTATAGTGGGGCGGCTTAGCCCAAATATTCAAAAGAATTGTGCATTTAGTGAAACAAGCACCAAATTTGGCACAAATGTACATTAATATGTTGCGAACATTTTCAGATATTGGGCCACTTGAAATTCCGTAATTTTTTTTTCAAATTTTTTCAAATTTCGTAATTTCAAATTTTTCGGGTGACACCGTCACAATTTCGGTCTTCGAGGCCGGCCGATAGGCAAAGTGTGACCGGAAGGGACGAGGTTCTCCTGACCACGTGGCCCTCGATCTGGGAAGCGAGAGGCGTTCCATTAGTGGACGCGCCCCTCACGCCCGACTTTTGGGCGGCCCCGGCAGGCCGTTTGTTTTGACGTTCCGTGACAGGCCCCGCACCCCCACCTCCGGGCCGACCGGAAGCTTGTGCTGAGTACATCATACCTGAACAACTCAGTGAGGCAGAACACAGCAGTGCACACCAGGGTGACCCCTTCAGTGCATAAACCAATTAACCTGTCCACTGCAGGGCATATAGAAATGAAGTTATTTTCTGCATATAATAATAATATAAGTTCAGTTCTATATAACAATTTCTGTTATCACCACTACCACTACTACAAGCTTTGTCTGGAATTTTGTGGACTAACAGACAAACAGACAAGCTGGGATCAAAACATTACCTCCTTCCACCATTGAGTGTAGAGGTAAACATCATGGAAATTATATCATGCCCTAGATTTAATTCATGCTTACCCGTGTATTTGCTTCACTGGTTCACAAGGTCTTTTGCATACATGTAATTCAGACTCTCGTCTTCATTGCTGACCACACAATGTTCGCAACATATTAATGTACATTTGTGCCAAATTTGGTGCTTGCATCACAAAATGCACAATTCTTTTGAATATTTGGGCTAAGCCGCCCCACTATATCGGCCGGCCTCGAAGACCGAAATTGTGACGGTGTCACCCGAAAAATTTGAAATTACGAAATTTGAAAAAAATTGAAAAAAAAAATTACGGAATTTCAAGTGGCCCAATATCTGAAAATGTTCGCAACATATTAATGTACATTTGTGCCAAATTTGGTGCTTGTATCACAAAATGCACAACAGGTTTGCTATGCTGCTACACTACTAGTGCTTCATCCGAAGATGTATCTTTTAAAAATTTAATTAAATAAGTCATTAATAAAAAATCAAATAATTAATTGTTTAATCAATAAATAATTAATCGATTAAATGATTAATCAATAAATCAAAAATATCCTTGATAGCCACATCACTTGGTCACTGTCATATCCAAATGTCAGCTTCCTAACTCAAAAGGTGCCTGAGTTAATGGTCAGAAGAGAAAGGAAATTTGATTAATTAAATAAGTACTTAATTAATCACTAATAATAAAATAACTCCTCAATTAATTGATTCATCAAAAAACAAAAAATACCGTTTTTGACAAAGGACCTGCTCACTATTGTGCCGAAATTTCAGCTTCCTAGCTCAAAGGATGGCTGAGATATCGCCCGGAAAAAAAAAAAACCAAGAAAACAAACAACCAGAGTGAAAACTGAGTACTCCCTTTCAGCGTGCGTCATTGCCGAGCCCCCTTCGGTGCCCGGCAACGACGTTATGCAGCGCCTGGAGATGGCATAGGAAAGGAGCGGTGTACAATAAGACGTCTGAATAAGTGTGCAGATTACGAAAAGTAACGCTGCATTGTCAGCAGTAAACAAACAATGTATGGAAAAAATAAATAATTGGAAATATCAACCGTCAATAAACGGTTCTCCTTCCTCCTGGAAGACCCTCTCGTATTCAGGCCGTTGGTGATCCTGTAGTTGGCAGCGAGTGCCCTGGAAGCATTGACGGAGAGACAACAACAACAACATGCATTTTAAGGCCATTTTCACTGCTAGAGCGGGGGTTAGCCTTGCGGTCCCCATGACAATCTTCTCCATCTTGCCCTATTTTCTGCATCTCTCCTTGTTAACCCCCTTGCCCGCATTTCTTCTTCCACCATCTTTAGCCAAGTCTTTCTCGGTCTTCCCCGTCCTCCACTTCCTTCTACATTAATTTCCATCACTCTTCTCAACCAGTCACTTTCATCCTTCCTCAACACATGACCAAACCATCTCAACCTGTTCCTCTTCACAGCATCAATCACAGGCTCTATTCCCATCATTTTTCGCAATTCATCATTTGTCTTCCTCTCTCTCAACGATACTCCGCACATCCATCGAACCATTCGCATTTCCACCCTTCGTTGCTGCTCTACGTTCATTACCCATGTCTCGCTCCCATAAATCACAACACTTCTCACACATGCAGCATACACCTTTCCCTTCAGCTTCAACGACACTCCCGTCCTCATCAGCACGACACTCAGTTCGCGAAACTTCTTCCATGCACATCTCACTCTAGCAACCGTTGCCGAGTCTGATCCACCTTCTCCATTCAGCATGTCTCCGAGGCAGCAAAATGTTTTCACACCTTCCAGCTTCACGCAGTCTCCAAGATCCAACTCAACATTTCCTCCATCTGCAGCTCCCTCTGTGCATACCTTACATTTGAAGGTAGTAGCTGCCACACTGGTTAATAATGACCCTCTTAGACCACTACATTTTTGATGAACCCACTCAGCGCACATTGTACATTGAATGGAGTTCACTCCGACACCCTTCCTGCACACAGCATAGGGACAAAAACCACCTTTAGAGGCCATGTTGGCCTTTTTCGGGAACCATGGTTGTTGTTGTTTTTTGGTCCCCTTTTTGAAGCAATGTTTTACGGCCGGATGCCCTTCCTGACGCCAACCCTTTTTGCCGCCTTTAACGACAAACAGGGAATTACCAGTGAACTGGTACTCAATTAGCCGACCTCGGAAGGATGACAGGCTGAGTCAACCCCCCTGGCGTTAATTCAGCGATCGACCGGGATTCGAACCCAGGATCCTAGGATCCTAAGCCGGCACCCTAGCCGCTAACCCAACACCAACACAGCATAGGGACACTTCCCAGTTATTTCCACCTCACCACATGCTTTACCATTTGCCATCACCTTCGTCTTTCCGATATTCACCTTCAGACCTTTTGTCTCCATACATTCCTTCCACTTGTTCATCTTTTCCTTCAGTCCATCCATACTTCCGCAATCAACACCAGATCATCTGCATACAACAACTCCCACGGTAAACCCTCCTTTACGTTCTGAACCAGCACCTTCATCACAGCTACAAATAGTAGTGGACTTAGTACCGACCCCTGATGCACTCCCACCTTCACCTCAAACTCACCACTGTTCCCGTCCTTCGTCCTTACAGCTGTGCGCGCTTTTGTACATTGCCATCACTACCCTGATCAACCATTCCTCCACTCCTAACTTCCTCATTGCCCATGTCAATACTTTGCGTGGAACCCTATCGAATGCTTTCTCCAGATCAACAAACCCAAGAAACAACTTCTTCCTCTTCTCCATGTACTTCTGCAACTGCCTAACAATAAAAAGCACGTCTGTCGTTCCTCTTCCTGGCATAAATCCAAACTGCATTTCGTCGATCTTCACTTTCTTCCTTATCCTCCTCTCCAACACCCTTTCCAATACCTTCATTCCATGCTCCAATAACTTTATCGCTCGGTACGAGCCACACTCTGGAGGGTCACCTTTCCCCTTGTATAGAGGGACGAGGGTACTCAGTTCCCAATCCACTGGAATGCGGCCTTCTTTCACCGCCAGATTACAGATGTCTGTCATTCTCTTCACACCCCAACTTCCTGCTGCCTTCAACATATCTCCCACAACTCCCGTCGACCCTCCCGCTTTTCTACTCTTCATTGCTTTTATCGCTTCCTCAACTTCCTTCTCAGTTATCTTCTCTGCCCATCCTAAAACTGGGTTACTCTCTATGTTGCCATCCCATTCATTCTGTGTATTCAACAGCATTTCCATATATCTTTTCCATCTTCCTTTAATTCCATCTGGATCCACAACGATTTGTCCCACTTCATCCTTCAAGCAACTCACCCCCATCACACCTCTCTCACTATCTGCTTTGCAATCCTGAATACTGCTCTCTGACCCTCTTCCGAATCCAAGCGTTCTCCGAACATTTTCCTACATGCCTCCTGCGCCTTTGCTACCTCTTTCTTTGCAGCCTTCTTGGCTGCCTTATAACTTTCATGCTCTGCTGTTTCTGCTCCCGTACCCTTCGCCTTCTGCCACTCCTTGAACTTCCTCTTCTCGTCAATCCTCTTTCCAACTTCATCATCCCACCACCATGTTTCCGAGTGCCTCGGTGGTCCTTTTGTCCATCCACATGCCTCACCAACGGCTCCCAACAGACTAGCTTTCATTGACATCCAGCCACTTTCAAGCTCAACCACATCATCTTCTACCCTACTCAGCCTCTCTTTTCATGCCTTCCTTATTGTCACCTCTTTCAACCTCCACACCTTCATTCTCGGTTGGTACTTCACCCGCCGAGCTCTCCTCGCAACTTTCACCCTTATGTCGCAGACAACCAAGTGGTGCTGTGAAACAGCCTCCTCCCCCGGGATCACCTTTGTGTCCCGGAGGTGCCCCCTATCTCGCCTACGCACCATCAGGTAGTCAACGGTTGTCGTCGACCCACCTGATGTGTATGTAACAAGCTTATTATCCTCTTTCTGGAACTGAGTATTACAAATCAACAAATCAGCTCCATCAGCAAACTGCAAAATCCTTTCACCTTCTCCATTTCTCACACCATATCCGTAACCCCCATGAACTCCCTCAAAACCATCCATACTCCTTCCCACATGTCCATTCAGGTCTCCTCCCACCACAACAACTTCCTCATCTTTCACGTTTTCCATCAGCTTCTCTATCGCACACCAGAACTTGTCCTTCTCTTCATTGCTTCGACCAACCTGCGGAGCATATCCCGAGATGACGTTCACCAAGAGCTTTCCAATCATTTTGACCATCATCAACCCATCACTCACTCTAGTCACACTCACCACACTGTCTACAAACTCCTCAGAAAACAGGACACCAACACCATTCCCACCCTCCAGGCACCCTTGCCACACAAACTTGTATTTCTGTCCCTGCCTACCCTTCACCATTCTCACACCACTTCCCTTCGATCTCGTCTCTTGCACACAACATATGTCCACTCTTCTTCTGACCAATACTTCCACCACTTCTCCTGATCTCCCTGTCATTGTCCCTGCATTCCATGTCCCAAACCTCAGAAACCGATCTCCACTTCGGGCTGTACCCTACCCATATGTAGTTGTAATCGTCATGGCTCTCTTTTTGAGGCAATGTTTTTATGGCCGGATGCCCTTCCTGACGCCAACCCTCTTAGTCGTCTCTTACGACACGCAGGGATACGGTGTACCTATTCTAATCCAGGGTACACACTGGGAAACGTTTAAAACATGGAAATTCTGGGGGGGCAGGGGGGGAGGTGCGGGGGCATCACGGCTGCGGGGGCCCCTCAGCACCACGCCACGTTTGCCCTGTCAGCACCACGGCGGCCCGGTCAGCACCACACCCTTGGAAAGGACTTCGATGCACGTCGGCCCGGTCGGCCCAGAGCCTGGCGCGAAGTCCAAGGACATCAGCACGTCATCCGAAAACAGCTCCGGTTGGTGCGAACCACTCGGTCAATGGCGCGAACCAGGTCCCGACAGGCCCTTGCTCGCTTGGCCCCGATGAAGGCCTCGCTGGGTGTTGTCCAAACAGGGACAAAATCGCCCAAGCCGCGCTGGATTTCGGCAGTGGAAGCCTTGCTCGCTCGGCCCCGATGAAGGCCTCGCTGGGTGTTCTCCAAACAGGGGCAGAATCGCCCAAGCCACGCTGGATGTCGGCGGCGGAAAGCAGCCACGAAGCGATGATATTCGGTCGGGCTGTAATGCGAACACCACGGCGGCCCGGTCAGCAGCACACCCTTGGAAAGGACTTCGATGCTGTGGAGAGATCGAAGCAAGCCTCCTTGCTCGAGCGGACCGGAAGCGGAAGTCCATATATATAAGCACATATATATATAATGTGCACATATATACAAGGATATAATATATTGTGGGCTTTCACTAAAAAAAAAAATACTAGCAAATAATAACGGCAGGGTAGCAGAAAAGGAAAGAGAGTGGCAATCATATGTGTGGAAAAATTACATGCTTGGTCAGGATCGCCCAGATAGCTCAGATGGCAGAGCACTGGTACGGTTCGCCAGAGGACCTGGGTTCGATTCCTGGTCTGGGCATGTACTTTTCCCATATGTCAATTAATTACGAAATTAATTTCTACAAATCAAGTATTCAAGCTGGAGTCACATTCTGAGATGCTACATACATTCAAATCAAGTAAACCTTTCTGCAGAGGTATAGAATGCATAATATAATTGGAGGGGTAGGGGGCAGGGGTGTAAAAAAAAAGAAGAAAAATAAATAAATAATAATATATTGTTACTGATCGCGGATTAAGATGTTATTTACCGAGCGGTGGTATTGCCGCGACCGTTACAGGATCCCTTACTCACCCGATTCACCCAGAACTTTGGCCGGATCGCACCGCAGCTGCTCAATGAGGGGAAAAGACTAAAACGACGCATGCAAAGAGGAAAAGGAATAAAACGAATAGACGGACAGAAGAGTAATTGGATTTATTATTTACACAAGCAAAAAGGAGCAATCAAGGTTTATTTACAACACATAAGACGCAGGTGACACAGTGCAAATACTAGCTTATCTACAGACTTAACTTATTCCCAGGACAGAACAAACAGAACAAACTCACGTCCACAAGAAGGGTGGAAAGGCAGGAGGTGGATGGCTGGAGGGAGAGGAAGGTCCAAGGGGGTCATGCAGCACGATCGGCACGTTTAGCAGCCGCCGTTCCTTTTCGGCCCTGCTCCAAACCGCCGCCCAGGCCCCAAGCGGCTGCCGGGTGTCGCCGCTGCTGCGGCCTCCGCTTGCCTTGCCAGGCCTTGTCCGACTCGTCTGGTCCAACCCTCAACTCTTTCTTGGTCCCTCACTCCCCACCACCGACTCCTCACCGCAACCAACGCAACCACTGACCGCCACCACCGACTCCTCTGACTGACTCCTCACGACTCTCCCCTGGCAACCGACTCAGACCAACTCAGACCTCTCTCACCAAGACCAACTCTTTGTGACCAACTCTTCACGGACCCTCTACTGGCAACCGACTCACTCCTCACTTCCTGCGTGCGCGCCTTTATAACGCCTCCGGCGATTAAGCCGCCGGCCTTCAGGACACGCCCATCGGGGTGCTCACCTCGGCCCTGGTTGGTCATGCGACCCTTTGGCTCCGCCCTTGATGACGACGGGCGGGTACGCCCCTCCTCCCCTCTATGACGAGGTGGAGACACGCCTTTCTTCTCCGACCCTGCCTCGGGGTCAATGGCGGTTATTGGAGGGGAGGTGATTGGGAATCGAGGGCTCAGCAATGACGAAAGGGGATGTGCTAGGAAATGGAGGTTTTGGGGATGGGAATGAAAGGGGATCTATTCTCTTTCACTGGTGCGATGGAGTACTTCAATTAATGGGAGACACAGCCTTACCCTAGAACACAGAATAAGAGATAACTATCAACAGGGGTATTCTATTACTTGGCTGACGTGTATGCTTGTGGACTAATTATGGGATGCCCTTTCACCTTTACACAGCTCCGGAGGTAGGGGGGCGCAGAATAAACAATAATAATAATAATACAGCACACAATCAAAAAATATACAGTCCTCATCTCCGCAACACTGCACCCTCCTCCTCTTAGGCACGTCCCGGGCCTACAACTTTTACTTTTAGTGTGACACGTCGGTGTAGTTCCCTCTACTTTTAACCTGACCCTGAGTGCGAGTTTTAAAACATAAATAAATGTGTCCCGCTGCTCCATTGCACCCTGCCTAACAGACTTACGCCCACAGTTAACCGAATTGCGGAATGGTCTTCAAACTACACACTGACGGTGGGAAGCATTATTTACACTTGACGCTACTTTTATTTACAAGACTAACCCAGGACCTGTAATTGTTCTTTCTGGGGGGGAGACAGTCTGCTCTGCATCGACGCACCATGAACGCACCCAAAAACGCACCAATACAAGCACCCAAGCACCAATCGGTGCAGTCACCACTGTTCATCAATAAAATAAAACCAACAAACCCAAACCCTGCAGGTGTCTCTTGCTCTTCGGCTCCCTCTGCTGGTGATTATTATTTGTTCTTCCAGATGTTGTCATTCTTTTGCTTTGTTTACTGGCGGCCTATTTGTATTAAAACTTGCACCCAATGTGTCCTTTTTATTTATTTTATTTATGGCCCACAGGGCCGACTAGTGTGGTTCACCTGTGGGGCATCGGTGCCCTGTGGCCAAGGTCCGCCAGCAAGATTTCGGG
This sequence comes from Myxine glutinosa, assembly GCF_964187855.1. Classification (NCBI taxonomy): domain Eukaryota; kingdom Metazoa; phylum Chordata; class Myxini; order Myxiniformes; family Myxinidae; genus Myxine; species Myxine glutinosa. Next base: position 20,276,265 of record NC_136272.1, on the reverse strand, counting down.
CCCTCATGGCCGGTTCCAGCAGAGGGGCCATGCCCCAACCCATGGGGTCCATAAGTGGTGCTCGGCCACAGGCATGTGGTCCATAATGTGGTGCATCGATGCAGACAGCTGGTTCTGGGAATTTCGGGCGCACAATGGCCGACCCACGCACGCTCCCCTCGGCACCCAATGGCGCACAGGTCATGTGGGAGACAAAAGGGGAAAGACAATTGAGCGAGGGGTAAGGTCACAAGGGTACACATCAATAAGGCAATGCAAGGCGAAATGCGTACGGAGGGCGAAGTGAGAAAGCTCGTCCCTACCGTACGTCACCCCCCTGTCACCTACCCTACCCTTGCCCTTACCCCATATGTACAAAAATCTACACATTTACAAATTCGTCACTACTGTCACGTCTTCCCCATACTTCCCCTATACCAAATTCGTCTCCACAATCCCTCTACTTCAAAATTTGCCATCACCAAATTCATCATCAATCCTCATAAGGAGGCAGAGATTGAACATCAAAGCACAATGTCACACCCACGTCATGATGCGTCTCACATCCAAACATTTGCACAGTAAAAAATAATCAAAACATGGCATGGTGTGGAGTACCTGTCACCTCAGGTGAGTGGATGCAGATGGTGCGAGGAGACTTCATCCTAACTACTTTCTAAATGACATTAACACACTTTACACTACCCGGGGTCTCTCCCTGCCAATCAATTGGCCAACTTACACTATGGGTTCTAAAAACCAATTCCCATTGACCAAACTGTGGTGCTTCTCAATTTGGGGTCTCACTCCCCCGATTCATCTCCCGGTGCCTCACACAATTTCTGGGCTGCGACGTGTAGCTCTCCCAGCAGGTCTACCCACCTGCACACCTCCACCACTGCAGTTGCCACCCGAGCTTACCTAGCTCCTCACCCTAACCTAACTAACTGGGGAAGGCCCTCTCCTGGCTCTGTCACCCCTTGGTGCCCTCTGGCACTGGGCTACCCGGGTCCGTCCTCCGGATCCTCGGGCCCCATCCACAACTACCGGCTCCCAGAGCCCACCTGCGGCCTCACCTGGCCGACATCCTCACAGTGGTGGAGTGCCCAAACCAACTACACACACTAACAGGCTACACGCCCAGCCATTTCCACAACACTAATGCACCCATCTCAAGACCATTCTTTCACCCGCACCACAGATGCCAATATCCAACCACAATTTACCTGTACCCTCTACCTAACACTTACCCTACCCGCCCCGGGTATCCGTGATGGGGGTCCACTCTTCCCCCATTCACACCTTCGCACCATCCACTCCACTCCACAATTTCCACCATACTCACTCCACGACCATCCATTCCAATACTCCATACCATTTATTCCATACACCTGTCCTCCATTCACCTGTCGTTGCACACCTGTGCAATCATACCTGGTGCCACCTGCACCCTCTTCCTCTTCCTGGACCATTTGGTCAACACAACACGCAATCACCACTACTCCCTCATACACTGCTCCATACACCTGTTCAGTTGCACACCTGCGCAATCACACCTGTTCAATCCTCACACACACGGCATCATCTCAGCTAACTACTCCCCTCTGAAACTTGCGCTTCCCAGTCGTCCCTTTAAACTATTGCGCTCCCACGTCATCATCCACACTAAACTACCTGCGTCCCCACTACAGGTATCAGTCACTAACTAACCTTAACGTTACCTACTGTCATCTTCGCTAGATCCCTATCAATATAACCAAGCCCTCCCTGGCTCGGTTGTCATAGCCACCCCATAAACTATTGCGCATTTGCCCCACTTTCGTGAGGGATGGTGGATTTGCCATCCCACCACATCGGGGGTCTCTCCCTATCATTTTCGCTCGTCCAAAATCCAACCAATCAAAAATTCTGCCAATCACCGTACCAATCATCAAATTTCGCCTTTTTCTAATTTTGGGGCCAAAACACTATCCTCATCACCCGTCTACTTATTACATCCTCTCGGTGCGCCAATTCACGTCTACAGCCCGGCTTCGTACAGCCGAGCAATGAACGCGGGTTTTTTGGTGCCGGCGGCTGGATGCGTCCGGCACTCGGTGCAGGGACGGGGGCTTACCCGTGCCGAGATCCCACGCACCACCTCGGCGTGGAGCCATCCAATGTCCTGATCTCGACCTGCCGGCACGTCTCAATAGAAAGTGGTCGCCATGACGACCCTTCCTATCGGGCTGCCCGCTCCGCCTAGTGGAGCCCGGACGCGGCCGTTCAAAGCGAGGCCCAGCGTGGATCGCGTACGGCGGTTCTTTCGAAACCGCTGTGGTTCGGATCCCCGCTGGTCCTCGCGGCACGCGAAGCTGCCCGACGCGCACCGAGGGCCCGACTCGGCTATAAGTCGTTCTAACCTCTAACCCGGTTACCGTCGATGCCTTACCTGGATGCTGACACGCATACGCTACCCCTTTCTTGCTCATACATGCAGCCGTTTCCATGCTCCTCGTCGTACCTTTTCTTACACACCTCGGTACACTCATTCCGCTCACCGACTTGGTCACACACCTGACCACCGAACACCTTGGCACACATTCGTCGCTCGCACACCTCACCAACACACCTCTTCGCGCCCCCTCCTCGGTCACCTCCTCTGTGACAATCACAGGTGTGCTCTCACTCGCACACCCAACCACGTGCCTCACTACCAATTCCAGCGTGCATTCCCACTCACGCTCTACCATTCCAGGTGTGCATCCTTCCATTCCAGGTGTACATCCTCGCTCACCTGTCACAACCAACTCACGCTCCTTGTCACTATCACTACTCTCACCACCACTCTTGACAACGCACTCACCCTTACTCCCGACAGCGCACTCTTTCCTCATGCACCTGTCCGTTACACACCTTTCTCGCGCACACTCTTGCGCACATTCTCCCGTTACACCCTCTGTAACACTCACCACAGGCGTACACTTTCTCGTTACATCCTCTGTAACACTCACCACACCGCGCTTCCATGTACCCCCTCGCACACGCGCTTCGACCAACTCACTCTTGACGGCACACTCACTCCTTGGCGTGCACTTTTTCCTCACACACCCCATGGTCGGACATTCTCGCACACCTCTTTTTTCGCACACCTGACCTGTCGCACACTTCACCAACGGCCTTTCACGAACACCCGGATCCAAACCAATCCCCAAGCCGACTGAAGCTTTCCTTACATCATGTACATTGCCACTCACCTCCGTACCTCGTCTCCGCACCTCCTTTGCCACCTGCAAACTTTTTATTTGGTTAGTGAGCATCACATTATGAGTTGAGCACCGACCTTGCACATATTCCATCACCTCCTCCTGGATTTCTCTTTTAGTTTCTGTCCGTCTCTTCTTAATTTCACTCACCTCTTCTTCCACTTCCTCTAATTTTTGTTTAACCTCTTTTATTTCTCGGTGCGTCTCCTCAAGTTCGTCCTCTAAGGCTACCGTGACCGTCTCTATGTGCATCCTCACCTGCCGGTCCTTTGTCTCCATTATCTCTGTCACCTCGTCCACCCTCATTGTCAGTTCCTCCCGTACCATCTGACATTGCCTCTGCGTCGCTATTAATTCGTTTTTAATTTCTTTTTGTGTCGCCTTTAACCCTCCTAGTACCGCAGTGTTCTTTTGAACCTGCTCCACTAACTCCGTCTGTCCCTCTGTCAGCTGTTCCACCTCCTCCGTCAGATCTTCTATTCCCCCTTGTAACTTCGCCGTATTATTTCTCACCTCTTTCTCCATACGCTTCTCACCTCGCTTTACCTCCTCACCCACACCTCGTCGTATCTCCTCCTTCATCTCCCCCATCTCTTTTGTAGATGCCACCCTCATCTGTCCCAATTCATCCCTCTGAGCGTCCAGTTTACTTTCTAACCCGATTTGCACTTCCTCTATCTGGTTTCCCATTCGTTTGATTTCCCTGGCAGATTGTTCCCCTATTTCCCGCAATTTGTCCTCCATCCTATTTTCTAACCCCATTAACCCATTTTTCACCTCTTTTATCCCATTGTCTAACCCCTCAAAATTATTGTCTAACTTCTCACCGGTACCCCTCGCTTCGTCCCTCATTACCCCCATTTGGTTTCCCATTACCCCCATTTGGTTTCCCATTACCCCCATTTGGCCCTCCAATCGCTCACCCTGCAGGTTGAGGGACGCCTGCATTTGTACCATAAATTGCTCCATGAGGGCCTGCATTTGGGTCATCCCTCCCACTTGTGCAGCGGGTGCGGCCGCCGCAGCCATGTGCGAGGCGCCATTTTGCGCGTCTGATACACCCTCAACCACCTCCTCATTGCTCCCCTCCATTTGATCCTGGGTTACTCCTAACCCTTCTATCTCTCCCACCGGCATCCCGTCGCCTTGACCAGCCATGGCGCGATTTCAAAATTCGGGTTTTTCTTTAAAAAAAACAAATTTCGGCAGCTCGTAATTTTGACCAAATTTTTTTTTCTCCATTCGTTTTAAAAATTTGGTTCGGGCCTCGAATCCCACTCCCAGACACCAATTGTTACTGATCGCGGATTAAGATGTTATTTACCGAGCGATGGTATTGCCGCGACCGTTACAGGATCCCTGACTCACCCGATTCACCCAGAACTTTGGCCGGATCGCACCGCAGCTGCTCAATGAGGGGAAAAGACTAAAACGACGCATGCAAAGAGGAAAAGGAATAAAACGAATAGACGGACAGAAGAGTAATTGGATTTATTATTTACACAAGCAAAAAGGAGCAATCAAGGTTTATTTACAACACATAAGACGCAGGTGACACAGTGCAAATACTAGCTTATCTACAGACTTAACTTATTCCCAGGACAGAACAAACAGAACAAACTCACGTCCACAAGAAGGGTGGAAAGGCAGGAGGTGGATGGCTGGAGGGAGAGGAAGGTCCAAGGGGGTCATGCAGCACGATCGGCGCATTTAGCAGCCGCCGTTCCTTTTCGGCCCTGCTCCAAACCGCCGCCCAGGCCCCAAGCGGCTGCCGGGTGTCGCCGCTGCTGCGGCCTCCGCTTGCCTTGCCAGGCCTTGTCCGACTCGTCTGGTCCAACCCTCAACTCTTTCTTGGTCCCTCACTCCCCACCACCGACACCTCACCGCAACCAACGCAACCACTGACCGCCACCACCGACTCCTCTGACTGACTCCTCACGACTCTCCCCTGGCAACCGACTCAGACCAACTCAGACCTCTCTCACCAAGACCAACTCTTTGTGACCAACTCTTCACGGACCCTCTACTGGCAACCGACTCACTCCTCACTTCCTGCGTGCGCGCCTTTACAACGCCTCCGGCGATTAAGCCGCCGGCCTTCAGGACACGCCCATCGGGGTGCTCACCTCGGCCCTGGTTGGTCATGCGACCCTTTGGCTCCGCCCTTGATGACGACGGGCGGGTACGCCCCTCCTCCCCTCTATGACGAGGTGGAGACACGCCTTTCTTCTCCGACCCTGCCTCGGGGTCAATGGCGGTTATTGGAGGGGAGGTGATTGGGAATCGAGGGCTCAGCAATGACGAAAGGGGATGTGCTAGGAAATGGAGGTTTTGGGGATGGGAATGAAAGGGGATCTATTCTCTTTCACTGGTGCAATGGAGTACTTCAATTAATGGGAGACACAGCCTTACCCTAGAACACAGAATAAGAGATAACTATCAACAGGGGTATTCTATTACTTGGCTGACGACGTGTATGCTTGTGGACTAATTATGGGATGCCCTTTCACCTTTACACAGCTCCGGAGGTAGGGGGGCGCAGAATAAACAATAATAATAATAATACAGCACACAATCAAAAAATATACAGTCCTCATCTCCGCAACAATATATATGTATATAATTAAATTACAAGGCAGAATCTAATTGTGGTGAAAAAACCCCTTATTGTACGACAAGGTGGTGTACCTCATGAGACATCTTGAAGTGTCGGCAGCCCAATATAACAAACCAATCCTCGTCCACATGTCATCGGCAATGTCCCACCAAAGGCAAATGATGAAGCAGGATACAGGTACTAAAACCGAGAATAATTTGCATTGCGAAGTGAAAAGGAAGAAACAAAAGGCAGAAGAAGGTCAGGGCTTGGTAATTTTTTTAATATTCTTTATCAATTTACAAAAAAAATAAACAAAACAAAACAAAAATACCCCAGCAAATGGATACAGACAGGAACGCATATACCAGTGTGGCAAAACAGGTGTTATTTACAAAACATTTTAAAACAGGTTATGGGTATAAACGTGTGAAGAATTTAATTTACAACTGTGAAAACCATATCTCAACTCGCGGCTACGTTGGAACTACTCGGATGCGTTTGAGAGACGAGCCGAGCCGTGACAAGATGAGTAGTTCAGTATTACACGAGTTTATGGGTCTGGAAATACGAGCAAGTTAACCATTCCTAACCTAGACACCTAGGTGGGGCCACGACCCCACGATGCACTGGGCCCTTCCCTCTCACAAACCTCTCTCCCTCCTTGCCACTGCTTCCCCAATTTGCAATCCCATACTTACCGTGCTCCAGGCCAAATGCCGGCCCAAGACCAATGTCGCTGGTGGAGATTCAATCGGAAATAAGGAATTATTTGATGTTTAAAATCCACACCAAATTGAACACTCCCTCACTCATTGCTAGCAAAGAAACCTTAATGTATTGTATGGGGGTCTACTCCTCCATTTCTTGCTCGGTCACCAATTCACAAGGTTCGGTGTCTATTTCAATTGTAACGTCAGTGACAGGAGGCACAATGGCCTCTGGATCATTTTCATGCGAAACCTCACTCTCTCGCTTTCCCTCGGGCTCAGACGAGTCCACAAGTTGGTGTACCTGCTTGGTCTCCTCCTCTTCCTCTTTTGGACCCTTTACCGCCCGTTTCTCGGCCACGCCCCCCTTTGCGGATGCATGTTGCCGCTCGCGTTCACGACCGCCCGCCCTGCTACCATGACGCCCTTCCACGCGGCGATCGTGCCGTCTCTCGGAGCTACGTGGACGTCGGCGCCGGCCACCCCGTTCACCGCTATGGTGCCGCCCACTATGTTCACCTTCTTGGCGAGTGTTCCTCGTGCTATTAAGTGACCGGCCTTTGGGCTCGCGCACCTGTTCACCTCTGACAGGCCTCCGCCGTTCCTCACGCTCTCTCCGATCCCTGCTACGTCCCCAAGACCCTTCCACACGTCGCCGTCCACGCTCCCTGTATTGTTCGAATCTACCCGGACCCCTCGTCTTACCTTTTTCTGGTGCCAGTCTCCGCTCTCTCCCCTCACCCTTTTTATCCTGCACAAGCCCACCTTCGGAAATCTCATCCACGGCTCCTGCATTTTCATCCCTTTTCCGATTTATTTTGCCAAACTCCCCACCCTTTCGCTCAGCATCCACTGCACTCCCAGCCCGTACTTCATCCACAGCGACTCCGTCAACCGCTCCCAGCTTACCCTCCTCTGGCCCCACCTCCGGCCCGTTCTGCTCGGCCCCGTCTGGCTCAAACTGGCCTTTCTCACTCTCACGACGAGGCCCACGCCGCGGACGCAGCTCCATGTGGTCGAGATCTTCAGCAAAAGCCCTTTGGCGAGCCTGAAACAACTCTGCGGAAGCAAGGCCACATTTGAACAGTGACAAATCATAAAGGGATAAAGGAAATTTGATCAACATTACAATATCCAGCAGAGAGTCGGAATTACCAGTGAGACTTTTCTGCGATTCCTCCAACAGTTTCTGGGTTGCTTCGTTCATCTTTCCTGGGATGTAGAAAATCTGCGGTTTCGTTTTGGTGTGTATGTATGGCATCAGCTTGATATTGTGCACATCCCATTCTTCTTGCTAGAGTTGTGGATTGGTTTAAGAAGGAAGACAAAACAAGATATGCCAATGGGGGTGGGGACAGGGATTTAGATTCAAACCACTTTGCTCAGAAATTAAATTATCAGACAGACATTACAACTCTGAAGGTGGTGCCTGCACAATGCTGACGACAACACAAAAAAGCCTTGTAAGGTGGCAGGCGTACAATGGGGGGTGCGAGGACGTTTAGATGAGAAAATATATAAACAGCAGGACACGCAGTGGCAAACACACACACAACTGCTGCTGACATGGTGCTCACCAGGTGAGCGAGTTCCACTTTGAGCTCAAGCAAGCGTAGCTGTGATTGTTTGTTTCGACGCTCCTCAAAGAGCTCTCGCCTCTCGCTTGCCAGATTTTTGCGCTCTTGCTCCGCCTGTTCCTCAAGCTTGTGCTCTATCTCCAGCCTCCGTTTTGTCTGCACACGAGAATGCAACCTCAATCCTGCAAGAGTCTGAGATGTGTCTGCATCAAAAGTGCGACCTTCAAAAGATTATTTTTGTGGTGATGAACAATATAGAACACACACGCACTTTTCAGATAAAAGTCCCAGTTTCTATGTACCGTACAGGAAAATAAGAGTTTCTGGGTTTTACCCACACCCCAAGAAATGAACTCAAACTCAGGACTGGAAATGTAGAGAACTCAACAAGTAGTGTTTTGCCAATTATATGGAGAGCCATTTTAGAACCACCTTTAGAGGCCATTTTTCCCCACAGAGCAGGGGTTGGCCTTTTTCGGGCACCGTGGTCCCCTTTTTGAAGCAATTTTTTTTATGGCCGGATGCCCTTCCTCCCGCCAACCCTTAGTCGCCTCTTGTGACACACAGGGAATTACCAGTGAACTGGTACTCAATTTGCCGATCTCAGAAGGATGACAGGCTGAGTCAACCCCCCTGGCGTTAATTCAGTGATCGACCGGCATTCAAACCCAGGATCCTAGGATCCCAAGCCGGCACCCTAACCGCTAAGCCAACACCAGGCTATGAGAGAGCCATTTTAGAAGGTGTTTCATTCAGCATAATAGAAGACTTCTACCTTGTATGAAACACAATATGATGAACGACATGGCATGTCAAATGTACCGAACAACTCTTACCGAGCCACATCGATCAGATTAGTACAGCATCTCTCAAGTCTTTAGCTTACGGTAATTCCCAAGCAGTCAATTGGGCTGCAATGCACAGATTCTTTAGATACGCAAATACATACATACGTATGGTATACTCAATGTTGCATAAGATATCCCACAATGCACTGCATTTTAAAGATGGCGGCACCCAGTAACGAAGGTCGGTTTTGTGTTGTTGCGATAAATGTGGAGAAATCGAGCTTTCACTTTAGTTCTCATTAATAACAACCCAAATTGTGATAAGATATTTCTGGGGGGGAAAGGTGCAGTTTATATATATATAAACAGGAGTGTCTGTCTGTCTGTCCCCAAACGACCCCCTCAGTTTTGTGGCTAGCCCCGCCAAACCTCCGGTGGAACGTTTTGGGGTCCAAACGGATGTTGTAAGGTAGGTAGGAGGTTTCAAAAATTCCTCAATAAAAATATGATTTTGAAATTAACTCGATACGAACCTGCCGCGAATCTGGAAGTGGACAGATGACGGCAATGAGCTGGTTTGATAATATCCCAATACAACCGTCATTTATAAAAGTATCAATTTATGATTAGAATGACGTTTGGCATTGAGTGAATACAATTGCGATTTTGAATTCGTAATTGTATTCACCCAACTGAACGGAACTACTTAACATCCAGATTTAAATATTTGTTTATGTCATGAATGTTGGTAAAAGTTAATATTTTACATTAATACTATTTAATTTGTGATTGGAGTTATGCTGTTTGGAATGAAGAGATATTGGAGTTCAAGTGAATGACGAAATGCCGTGACGGTTTCTACTTTCTAAGCGTGAAATTCGCGGATCGCCATATGCAGATTCGCCATTGACTGGATATAGAATCATTCAAACAGGTACGTTTGTCGTTGAAGTCCTTCACAAACCTGCTGCCCATGCTTGATGTTCGACTACAGGTGGCAAAGGAATGTGGAATTTATTGGTTCCATGGTTTCCCATTCATCGTTTTGTTTTTTTTTTAACCTCAGGCTTTCACGAACCTGCTGTCCATGTCTAACGTGCGACGGAAGGTGCTACAGGAATGTGGAATTTATTGGTTTCATGCTTTAGCATTCACCGTTTCTGCATTGTCTGTTTGCTTATGGCCTCCCACCCGTGTGTAGCATGGGTACCTCGCTAATTATATATATATATATATAGTTGCGGTTTTGAGAACCCACACAGATAACATCATTAAAGGTTAAAGGTTGCACCCCATAGATAGGCCACAAGCAACACGTAGGTCACCAAAGGACGTCAGTTATTCCTTAGTATGTGTTAGATAAGGCCATCCCCAATAGTTGAATCTGCGTTGTGTCAATCAAATAAGAGTAGGCCCTTCCGTTCATTTTGGCAGCCTCCCTTCCAAGCGACGCCATTAAGCGCTAGCCAGTCTGTACTCGCCCTTTAGTTTGTCAGCAGCGTTCGCAACCTCGCTGTGCTTCAGCTCAAACCAGCCCAGAAACCCACGAGGTAAGGCCCGAAAAGGGGGCGGAGCGCCAGGATGAAGGTGCAGCCATGTCAACCAGCCATCAAGGCGGGACCAGTAAGCCATAACCAGCCAACCAGGGCTGGAGCGAGATCGCCTGACAGGCATGGCTTTGGACTTCGAGAGCGTTCACTGGCTTGGCTTATAAAAGCCAGCGCACAAAGCCCTTGAAGAGGACTGCAAGGAATCGCACTTGGTAAAAGGACTGATGCAACTGCACCCGTGGAAGGAGGCTGACCTTCAGGTCTGAGCGGGGAGAGAGAGGCGCTTGGACCTGGGACGTGCGCTTTACGAGAGAACTGAAGCCAGAGATTGGCATTGAAAGGAATTGCGCTTTACGAGAGGGCTGACCGGGCGAGCGCGCGGCACGCATTGCTAAGAACTGCAGCGTGCAGGACATTGGGGGGGGGGGGGGGGGCGCTTGGGGCGAGTAAGACGGGTAGCGCCAGTACAAAGGAGCCGGTACGCAAATTACGTACGCCGATAGCCCAAATTGACCTTCCCCCGTCATTATAATTGTCCGCTCGCATTACACTACGTGGAGAGCTGCCTGCCGGGTTTCGTCTGCTGGACCGGAGCCGGACTGGAGCCTGGACACCATCGCCAGACCTTTCACCCTACCATCTGCATCCCTGTGTGAGTCTGGAGTCTGAGACCGAATCTGAGAGCGAGCGGGCCCGAGTCCAGGGAATAAGTTAAGACTGTAGTTAAGACTGCCCTGTGTACTTTTCCTTCCTCTTTCTTTCTTGTACATTCTTTCGTTTCCTCTTCTTCTTTGTACATTTGTAATAAATTGCCCTGTTCTTTCTGGTTTCTCCTTAATCCGATCGTCGTAGTCTTTTCTCCATTGGGTAAACGCGGCACGATTCGGAACCGCTTAGAATTGGGTTAGCCATTGTGAACAGCTCGGGTCGCGGATTGCTATCCGCTCGGCATATTCAACCAATATCCGTGATTCGAGCGGGAGTTATCTCCTCGTTTCCGGTCAGCGTTAGTACTTAGGTAGTAGTGAATCCCTAGGCCTAAAAAACCCTACCTAACGCTGCCCGGGAAGGACGTTATAACTTCCAGGATCGCGTCGGCCAGATAGAGTACAAAGGGATTAACCCCCCCTTGATAAGGGGAGAGCCAACGTTTCTGAGATCCGTAACAATATATATAAGCAGCGTATGTTGAGGGTGGTTGGTTCTGTTTTTTTTTTTGCATGAGTGTGTGTGTTTTTGCATGCGTTTTACTGTTGATTGATGAAGGTTATAAGGGTGGGTGGTTGGTTGGGTGCTCCACCATGTTTTTTTTTTCTTTAGGTGCTGTGGATTTTGAGAGTGGAAGCTGTTGTTTCAGTTTGTGTTCTCGCTGACTGGGGGTGGGAGTACATGCACATCCAGGTGTAGTTGCTGCATGTGGAGGCATATGTACCTTGTACCCCTGCTGGGCCACCTGAGTTGACCATATCGACGTTGAAGATCACAGGCCACCCTCTCCCTGATGCTGGAAGTGACCTTTTGTGTTTTGACTATATATATCTATGTATGTATGTACAGTCACGTGAAAAAGTAAGTACACCCCATGTAAAGTTTTGACTTTTTCAACATATTTCAACATACAGCTATTTGATCTTCATTTCAACAATATTGATAGATAAAGGTGATACAATATAACAAATATCATGAAACATTTACATTTTGAAGTCCATTGTATAATTTAAATATACATAAATGCAAATTTCGCATGTGGAAAAAGTAAGTACACCCTTGGCTCTAATAGGTGGTATTGCCCCCTTTGGCAGAAACACCGTCAAGTAGGCATTTCTTATAACTGTCTACCAGTCTCTGGCATCGACTGGGAGAAATTTTTGCCCACTCCTCCATGCCAAATTCTTTCAGCTGTGCGATGTTTGAGGGGTTTATTGCATGCACAGCTCATTTCAAATCCCCCCACAACATCTCGATGGGATTTAGATCCAGGCTTTGACTTGGCCATTCCAGAACCCTCCATTACTTTCTTTTCAGCCATTCCTTGGTGGATTTACCGGTATGTTTAGAGTCATTGTCATGTTGCAAGGTCCACCTTCGGTTGAGCTTCAACTTTCCGACAGATGGCCTCACATTATCCTCAAGCATCCTCTGGTACAATGAAGAATTCATAGTGGATTCTATGATGGTGAGCTGCCCAGGCCCTGATGCAGCAAAGCTGCCCCAAACGATATTTCCACCACCATGCTTTTCAGTTGGTATCAGGTTCTTGTGGTCAAATGCTGTCTTTGGTTTTCGCCAAACATGTCTTCTGGTACTGTGGCCAAATAGCTCTACCTTTGACTCATCTGTCCAGAGCACATCGTTCCAGAAGTGCTGGTCTTTGCCTAGGTGTTCATTGGCACACTTTAGTCTTGCTCTGATGTTCTTTCTGGACAGCAATGGTTTCCTCCTGGCACACGTCCCATGTAGATCAAATTTGTGCAGCCTCTTTCTAATGGTAGACTCGTGCACTTTGACATCAACAGTGGCAAGAGCTACCTGTCGGTCCCGTGATGACATTCTGGGGTTCTTAGAGACTTCTTTCAGCATCTTGCGGTCTGCTCTCGGGCTGAACTTGCTGGGGCGGCCTGGCCTGACCAAGTTGGCAGTTGTGTGGAATCTTCTCCACTTGTTGATGATCTTCTGGACAGTCGAATGATTGATTTCAAATTGTTTGGAGATCTTTATAAATCCCTTCCCAAACTCGTAGGCATCTATAACCTTCTTTCTGAAGGCCTCAGAGAGCTCTTTTGATCTAGGCATGGTGATGCCGCACACTTCAACAACAAAGAGCAAACCAAACGAAATGTCTGTGGTTTAAATAAGACAGGTTCCTCCAAGATCCCCTCTAACGATGTTCTAATCATTTGCACCTGAGCTGGTGCACCTGATTCTAATTTTAGGTATTTGAAGTGGTGATAAATGTAGGGGTGTACTTACTTTTTCCACATGTGAAATTTGCATTTATGTTTATTTACATTATACAATGGACTACAAAATGTAAATGTTTCATGACATTTGTTATATTGTATCACCTTTATCTATCAATATTGTTGAAATGAAGATCAAATAGCTGTATGTTGAAATATGTTGAAAAAGTCAAAACTTTACATGGGGTGTACTTACTTTTTCACGTGACTGTATGTATGTATGTATGTATGTATATATATATAGTTGCGGTTTTGAGAACCCACACAGGTAACATCATTAAAGGTTAAAGGTTGCACCCCATATTTAGGCCACAAGCAACACGTAGGTCACCTTAGGACGTTAGTTATTTCATCGTATGTGTTTAGGATAAGGCCATTCCCAATAGTTGCATCTGCGTTGTGTAAAACAAATAAGAGCAGGCCCCCGTCCATTTTGCAGCCACCCTCCGAATCGACTTCGTTGGGCAGCATCCATCCCGTGCCCTGATTCGGCTAATCCACCTCCTTTGCCAGTAGCGTTCGCTGCTGGCAAGGGTGCTCGCTCAAACCAGCCCAAAGGCCACGAGGTAAGGCCCGAAAAGGGGGCGGAGCGCAAGGGTGGGGGTGTGGCCACGTCAAGCAGCCATCAAGGCGGAGCTGGTAAGCCCTCACCAGCCAATCAGGGCTGAGACGACATCACCTGACAGGGTGTGGCTGGACATTCAAGAGGGTTCGCTGGGCGTGGCAATATAACCCTTCGCGCGAGGCCCCCACCTCAGTTATGAGGAGAGAGAGGGCTTGAACAGTTGAGTTATGAGGACGGACGCAACGGCATTGATTTTGAACGAGTTATGAGGAGGGCAGTGACAAGTTACGAGCCTTGAACGGAGTTATGAGCCGGGGTCCTCTGTTGCACAGTTGAGCAGGGAGAGGCAGGCGCTCGAGAGAGAGAGTTTGAGTTGAGGCTTGGTTCATGTGCAGAGTTACGAGAGGGAGAGATGCGCGGTGACAAGCCTTGATTGATTGATTGCGCTTTACAAAGGGCTGGCGCGCGGCACGCATTGCAGAGGACTGCAGCGTGCAGAAGGACGTTGGTAAAAGGCGCTGGGTAACACCATCGGGGAAGTGGCACAACGCTCATAGCAATACCGGGAGCGTGGATAAAGGCGCCGGTACAAGTATTACATCCGCCATATAATCGCCAACCGACATTTCCCCGATATATAATTGTCCGCTTCGCCCCTACGCCACGCGGAGAGCTGCCTGCAGTCTTCCACCATCTGCACGGTACGAGTCGGGGACCGGACGAGCTGTGGACCCTTGGACCCTCAACCCGACCATCTACAACCCCGTGTGAGTGAGTCTGAGAGTTAGTGAGTGTGAACGGGCCCGTGTCCAGGGAATAAGTAAGACTGTATAAGGCTGCCCTGTGTATCTGCTTCTTCCTCTTCCCTGCACATTCTCTTCTTCTTTTCCTCTTCTAATTGTACAAAGTGTGAATAAATTGCCTGTTCTTCCTGGTTTTCCTCTTAATCCGATCGTCCTAGTGATTTCTCAATTGGGTAAGCGTGGCACGATTACAACCGCTTCGAATCGGGTTTAGTACCTGCTAACGGCCCAAATCGCGGCTCGCTTCGCTCGGCGTGTCCACTAATGCCGTGGTTCGGGTGGGGTTATTTCCTTGCTTCGCGGTCGGTGTTAGTACTTAGGTAATAGGACGAATTCGACCAACAACCCTATTTAACACCGAACGGAAGGAACGTGATAACCACGGGATCGGGTCGGCCAGTAAAAGGACAAGGGGATTAACCCCCCCTTGATAAGGGGAAGGCCGACGTTTGGAGATCCGCAACAATATATATATATATATATATATATATATATATATATATATATATAATGTAATTCTAAAATAAAGCTTAATTTTTTTCTACTACTATGGGCTCACAGAACCAGTACAGTATATTACAAGGTAACTATGGTCATGTGCTGTTAATCAATTCCATCAAAGGCTCTGCTCAACGTCACGCAATAGTTATAGGGGGGGGGGGGGGGGCAATAGTTATGGAGGGGGGAAGATGCACATGTGGTGGCTAAGATATAAAATAACAACAAAAAAGTGAAATGATAATCAGTAAATAAAATACTTTTTCATTTTCTTCAGAGGCTTCAACTTTAAACTTTTGTAATGTTCCCATCAACAATCCAAACATGCGCCGATTCCTGCAACGAAAAAAAATAAATAAGAAGAAGACTTTTCAGCCAAGGGAAACAAAAGATTTTGCGTTTGATGGAGAAATGATCACTGCGAGAGGAGGGGCACAGATGCTGACGTTTCGTACCTCTGCTTTCCCTTCTCGTCGGGATTTTGATCCTGAATGAGGTCTCGGCGCGTGCGCTCCTTGGCAGTTATCACTACAGATGATTGTAGTGATGGCTGTGAAAATAATACACAACAAATGAAAACAATCAACCAATACAATGTTTATGATGTCAAGGCAGTTGGCATTTCAGCAGGCTAACCCCCCCCCCCCCCCCACCCAAAAAAGCAATTACAGATACATTCAAAGTACAGCAGTGTTCATTTGCTATATACCGTGTACGCCCCCTCCCTCCTTCCACAGATCTACGGACGTCCCTGTTCTCTTCTGTTGTTGTGCTTGTGCGCCTCCCTCTCTCCTCCTCTTGACTCTCGCTCCCTTCATTGCATGTTTTATGTGTCTGTGCATGTTTTCATGTTCAATGTGTTGGAACTTACACGAGCCTCGATTCTGTATACAAGAAACAAGACCGAAAGTCTACAGCGGCCTAGCCAGGCTTGTTTGATACTTTAGTTGAAGAGGATAGTATGACCTGGGTGGAGATACCAGTTAGCAGTTAGGAAATAATGTAAGTATTAAATTATTTTGAAGTACTCTTAAGTTTCCAAACTGTCTGTCACCATGTAAGTGAAGAGATTACATTGAGACACTGGTTTATCCTATATGTTGTTCAGTTAGTCAACACTATCAAAGTGACCTCAGCACCATCCCGATACACCACTGTGTGTGTTACGGATTGAGGTGTTTCACGGCAGCCGGAGTGCAAATCCTGCCAACAACCTCCTTGAGAGAGGATCCAGTGAGTTGGTACTCATTTTGCCGACCTCGGAAGGATGACAGGCTGAATCAACCTCACCTGGTGTTAATTCACCAACTGACCAGGATTCAAACTCAGGACCCTATGATCCCAAGCCCTCCACCCTAACCGTCAAGACAACACCAGGGTTAGGGTGGTTGGAGGCAGTCATAAGAAATGCTTCAAAGTTTGAACAGCCATTAATCAAAGTTTTAATTATATATGATCTGGGGGGCATGCACCCAGATCAGGTGTGATAATTTGCCACAACCAAGTATATGACGTAATATATGAACTTTCCCTAAAGGGTGTTGAAAGAAACATAACTGGCAAAGCCAAATGGCGCATTACATTCGGCCTTTCAGAAGAGCAATTGTGGTTATAAAACTCACCCAATATGTAGGATAAACATGTGAGGGACATACATACAGACGGAGAGACAAACGCTGTAAACACAGGAACCAAACAGCTACGCCGTAAAAATCGTTTTTTTTAATCACGAATTTGCCAGTTCCAAAACTAAAAGCCTCATTGCGAGTTTGAGGAAGAGGAAGAAGCACTAATGTATGGTTTATTCACACAGCAGTTTGAACGGAAACATTTATTATTCTACGACAGTAGAAACTCTTTCGAAGGACGCCGAAAGAGCATACAAAATTATATATACAGCAGTGATATTTTGCGAAGCAATAGAAAAATATATAAAACTACACAGAAGTAACCCACAAACAACAACAACCACAGCCACGAAAACAATCGAGTGTTATAAATGATCCTTATTTTCACGTGTTTTACTTCATGTGTTTCACGTGTTTGCATTTTGCATTTCATTGCAAATTTTCACTGAATGATAAACATTTCACACTGAATGATAAACGTAAAGGTCGAGCATGCAGTTTGTGATGCATGACGGGTTCAACGACAGGTCCGGCCTGAACGGCATAGGAATAAAAATGGCAGTGTGTGGAGTCAGCCGTAATGACATCACATCACCCCTGTCATGTGACCAGATCCTCAGCTCCGATTGGTGTACATTTGAGGGGACACATACATACATATACATACGGACAGACAAACTGTACGAGACGGCTTTGCCCTATGGGCTACGCTGTATAAATAAATAAATAAATAAATAAAAATGGGATGGGATGGGATAAAAGGAGTAAATGCATTTATTTGCTAGTTTTATGCTCTATCAATTTCCTGGGAACTCAAGAAATACATTTACACGACATCTTTAAAACCCGAACAAGTTAAAATAAGTAACTAAAAGTCGAAATCTTCTTATTCACCATTAACCATAATGTCACCCTCAGAAGTTGACTGCCAAATACGTACTGAGGGTTGCAATGTACGATTTATCTCAAACGGCGAATAATTTTCGATTTTCCATAAATATGCCTAGTCAATACGTCCTTGGTGGTTGTAGTAATACAAAGCGAGACGATTTCATGCTTCACCAATGGCCAAAAGACCCTAAGTTTGCCAGAAAAAAGTACCCGAGTGTGGATCGGGCCTATACAAGGTGTTCTAAAAAGACCTGGACAAATTTGGTTGTTAATATATTTGGAACCACAAATGATAAAACGATAGATACCCTTTTGTTTGTACGATACAGAAACTCGATGTTTTGTGCACACCATCAATACACTTCAATATGAGCTCTATTTGTCACGTTCAGGACATCAAGGTGATACACGAGTTATTGCCTTGTTCGGCTCAGCATGTTTGCGTCCACCAGGGCGCATGCAGCTGTGATCCGAGAACTAAGATCCTGCAGGTTTGCCATCTTGGGTTGCAGACAACATCTTTGACAAATCCCCACAGAAATAAATCAAGGGGGGATGATGTCTGGTGATTGTGGGGGCCAGGTGGTTGGTCCGTCTCGGCCAATCCGGCCACCTGGAAAATTTTCATTCAGGACGACTTGAACGACGAAAGCCCAATAAGAGGAATCGCCATCCTGTTGAAAAATGATATCAGGTTGCAGGTCTTCAATCTGTGGGAAAGTGTGGAACATGTCTTTCAATCCTGACAAATCTCACACTCTTACGATGTCTCTCCGAAAAGACCGACTGGACAACCCTCCCATCCACTTTCTGAATAATCCTCTCCAAGAAGTTCTGTCACTCAAGCTTTTGGGTCTCACTATCTGCCATGATCTTTCCTGGGAAAACCACATTTCAAATCTGGCCTCCAAAGCCAGTCGCCGACTGGGCATCCTCCGTCGTGCGAAGTCCTTCCTTGGCACACCTGAGCTCCTCACCACATACAAGGCTTTCATCCGCAGCTCAATGGAATACTGCTCTCCCCTCTGGGCTGGTGCTCCTGCCTCACACCTAGCTCGTCTTCACGCTGTTGAAACCAAAGCATTCAGAATCATTGGAATCTCCCGCGATGAAGCTAACTCCAAGGGCCTCTCACTCACTCACCGCAGGCAGGTTTGTGGTCTTTCCGTCTTCTACCGACTCCTCTCTGGCCTTGCCCCCCCAGCTCTCTCTGGGCTCTGTCCCGCAAATATTCCTACAGGTCGCACAAGATCTGCCTGCAACCCTCTTATGGTCAAACTGCCAAAATCAAGACTCTCTGCTCACCTTCACTCCTTCATTCCTCTTTTCTCCCACCTCTGGAACAAACTCCCTCACTCTCTTCAATCCAACTCCACCCTCCAGGTCTTTAAAACAGCTGTTCACCACCATCTCTTATCTTCCCCCATCCAAAACCTTGATCTTTTCTACCCCCGCTAATTTCACCCCAGTTCCACTTTTTTGAAATACCAACTTCTGTCCTGGAAGTCCTTGGTGTCCTTGCGTTTTATACTTCTCCCTCCCCCCCCCCCTTCCCACGCCTCCTCCCCCCAAGCCCTCTCCCTTCCACACATCTCCCTGCTCTCAAATGTTGTGTTTGTGTGCTTCCCCTTCTCTCCCCATCTTGTTTTCCGCTCCCTCTTTTTATATATTTTGTTTGTCTGGTTGATTTGTTTGTGAAGTAAACGTTAGCTCTTTCACGAGCCTCGATTCAGTATACAAAAAAAAAAGAAAAAAAAAGTGAATCCTTCCATCATGTTCATGTAAATTGTTGAGGTCACTGTGTCCTTCGCAAAGTAAAATGGACCCACCAAGTAGTCATGAAGACCACCCCACACATTGACCTTTGGACTGTCGTATATGTGTTTAATGACCATGTGGGCGTTTTCAGAGCCCCAGATCCACACATTGTGTTGTTTGACCTTCCCCGATACATGAAAACAAGCTTCGTCTGTGAACATGTGAATGCGACTGAGCATTTCCAAGGCAAACACCTTGTGTTTGGGACCGTCACTTTGTTTTAGTTCTTGCAGAATCTGCACCTTATAGACATAAATCTTTAGTCTTTCATACAAAATCCTGTGCACAGTGGTGGTTGGTAGTCCCAGTTCTCTGGATGCACGTCAGATTGATTTTCTGGGACTTTGTTGAAATTATTCACGCACTCGTTCAATGTTTGCTGCACTTGTGCTTCGTCTACCGGTACTTTTCTGTTTCTGACAACTTCCAGTCTCCTTAAACCTGTTGTACTCCATTTGATACTAGTCCACGATGGTGGATTCCTTCCATATTTTGTAAGGAAATTACGCTGAACCTGTGTGTCGGATCTCGTCTCGATGTCCCTTTTGACGCACTTAGCTTTCTCTTGTGGAGTTGCCATTTTCTTTTACATGAATCCACCAGACCTGAAAATAAAGAAAACCTTATGAGTTTCTGTATCATACAAACCAAAGGGTATCGTATAATTTGTGGTACTAAATATATAAACAAACAAAGTTGTCCAGGTCTTTTTGAAACACCCTGCACTACAAAATGTTCAAAAACGACTAAATGTGGAAGAAACAGTTGTTGCTCAAAACTGTTAGACCACCTCTACCCAGCTACCAACACATGTACACGGGTGATTTGAGTGGTGAATCAAACACCTGTGTTGGGCTGCCGGTGACTGATCTCACCTAGCCACTGTGTCCCACCCCCCATTGGGTCGGGACATCGACACGGCACGGTGACAGACACAAATGGCATCCCAGGTAATTATAAAACTTTAACATAAGGACACCATTCAGCCCGAGACGGTGGGACAGAGCAGTCCTCGCCCATTTTGTCAGCAGTGCCCGAGTGTACCTGGGAGGTGTCTGTGTCCTATTTCTTTTGGAGTAATCAATGAATACAAAAATCCCTTTTAAAACGTCAATTGAACGGAAAAATGAAACCTACCAATCTGTAGTGAACATGCGACCGGTGTTTTCATATTCAACATCTCCATTGTCGCCATGTTTATCTGAATCGCTCGCATAAGGCTCAAAGGATAAGGCTCCATAATTCCCCTGAAAGCATTTCCATTACAGTACTAATTATGTCTCCAATAGTTTTTTCAAAATCCCACTGACCAGTTTCAACATACTGAGAACCTTCAGTTGCTAATGACGATGGATTCGGTATCGAAATCCGAGCGTGACATGTACCGTTTTTCTATGTAAACCGCTATTTGGATCAAGGTTGAGTCACCAGTGAAAATCGACACTTTAAGGCTTGGCAAAAAACAAAAACAAAACAAACAACTTCTTCCCTCAAACTACATTGTGATCAATGATTTTCAATTGTTTTCCGAATTTTTTTTTGCATTGCGGTTCACCTTTAAATATAATTTAATAATTCCCAGTAGGGTCTGGCGATATACTGGTTATATCAGTTTATTTTTTTCATATGAATAGACTGGTATTGGAAATTTGAATATACTGCTATACCCGAAAAAATCGTTATTCAAAAATAATTTGGTATATCCACAAAATTATCGGTATATTAAGTCAACAAATTACCGATACGAATTACTGATAGGTTTACTGGGACAGAGATCCACGGTAACAATACAGGCTTGTACCGATTACCGGTACGGCGTTCTGCGATAGTTATACCGGCCTGTACCGATTACCAGTACGGCGATGCACGATTCAAAATACTGATCTCGCTTTCAAACAAAATTGTTTTTAATACAAGTTGAAGTTGGAAGTAAAATAACCGTTCTCATCATGGGGAAGAAAAGCCCCGTGTGGGAATATTTTTAGTCGAACGATCCATCTTTCAATCACTCCATCTATCAATCCATCTTACGACCATTTAACTACAGCTACCAATCCATCGCTGGACCCTCGCCCTTTAGTTTCCAAACAGTAACTCCTCAGTTCTCATGATCTGCCCTTTTGCCCTTTTTGCCTTTCATACACTAACTCCTATGGGAAACGTCCCTCACATTAATCCACCCGTTCCTTCCTCCATCTCAAACCCCTCCCTCCGTCCTTTTGCCTTCCAACCCCTATCAACGTCATAAAGTGAGAAACAACATCTGTTCGCTAAAGGGGTGTGTGGTTGGGGTGGGGGGGAGAGGGTATGTGGGTAGGGAGGGGGAGGGGGGGAGAGGGGTCTGTTCCAATATCGTTCCTGTACATGACATCATTGCTGTGCAAGTGTTGGGCAACAAGCTCGGTTTTTACCGAGCTAGCCGAGCACTCGCCTACTACCTACAATTCATGATTAGTGATCTTTGACTGTTGTCTTTGGAACTTATTCTACAAGAATAAAGTAAACAAAGGACGAAACTGAACCCCTTTTTACTCTCTTTATCACCAAATTCTCTATCACACAAACTGCCAGAACCTCCCTCATGCCAGGATATGCAAATGTTAACTGCTTCACTGAAAACGATTGCTCAGCTTTTATTGCACCGCAAGTAATCAGCTAGGCCAACCCGATCAAATGTCTGAGAGTGGCGAGAAAATAACTTAAAACGCACGTCCGTGCTTCCTTTCGTGTTGATTGGGTGGAGTGAGCTCTTGATCAACTTCAGCCTATACATTTAACAGACTTGCTTCAAATAATATTTTAAAATAAGATCCACTTTAATATCCAATTCCATCCTCCTGCAGTTTTAATTTGTTCTCCACCGGCACACTGCCGCCCTCATCCCCCCCGCACCAACCCCTAAAAGCACACCTTTTGGGCATCGTCTTCCTCTTCAACATCGCTCTCCTGGCGTGACTCTCGCCTGCCACGGCCTTCTGGCCCCAGCCTGAGGTTTGACATTCAGGAAGGATGGGGAGAGGAGGGAGGATAGGAGCATGCATTATTATAAAGGAAAATGTAAACATCATGTAGAATGACAATGTCCCACCCATATGCACACTAAAAGGGGAAAGTCGGAGGGGGACAGGATTGGCGGACAGGACACATCTTCATGTCCATTTGAGGGACGACACGTACTGATGTATCGCCTTACGCGAGATAATGCGGAACACCAGGGTGGCAATTTATAGCTCGGCCAAGACATGACCCCCAGGCTAGACAGCTTAGGTGTGAGTGCACATACCTTATCCTGCCAGGTTACCTTTACATGAACTAAAGAATTTCATTGCAGAAGGCAAAAATTAAAATACTATGTGAGGTCATGAACCTGGGATTGCAGAAATCGAAGCTTTGGGTTTCAGGAGAAAAATAATGTCACAGCAATGTTTCAGGGGGGAGGGGGGGGGGGGCGGGGGAGGAGGGAAATGGAAAATGGTGACTTCCCTAAATGGACACAAATAGTAGAATGTGCAGTTGGGAAAAAAAGCAAAAAAAAAACAAAACAATTTTGGCAAACTTGGACTCACCTGCCGATACCTCCATCCAAGTCATGCTTTTTGGCTGGTGGCCCTCCAAACCCTCCGACGATGCCAGCGTCCGAGAGTCCACGCCTGAAGGCACACCAAACACAAACTTGGGTCAAAAGGTATAAACCACATCGATCTGAGAATGAACGATTGATGTTAAACCACAAACATACCTTTTGGGAATGGGGTAAACACAACACTTCCACATTATTAATGGCTTACCTGAGCAATGAAAACCCACGACCCCTGCCA
Organism: Myxine glutinosa; assembly: GCF_964187855.1. Classification (NCBI taxonomy): domain Eukaryota; kingdom Metazoa; phylum Chordata; class Myxini; order Myxiniformes; family Myxinidae; genus Myxine; species Myxine glutinosa. The sequence goes on along the minus strand of NC_136272.1, from coordinate 20,252,839 downwards.
ATTCCCGGAGCTCCCACAGACAATCGTCGATTGGGACCCTGCCTGGAATGGAAAATTAATTAAAATACATAGAAATTCCAAAAAATTATCTGACAACTTGTAGTTTTAACTGGTCTACAGCAATAATTAACCCAACACGCACGCGCGCACACACACACACACACACGTGCACACAAACACGTACACACACACACGTGCACACACACACGTACAAACACGTACACACACGTGCACACAAACACGTACACAAACACGTGCACACAAACACGTACACACAAACACGTACACGTACACACACACACGTGCACACACACACGTGCACACACACGTACAAACACGTACACGTACACACACACAATGTGAATAAAAATGCTCAAACAGATCATTTTCATCACAATTCAATTTTATCAGTAAAACAAAAGGAATCCAACGATGAATTATGAAGACAACTAACTTAACATACAACTACAAGTACAAGTACAAGTTTGAAAAAATCAGCCGTTATCAAGACAAGAGGAAACGCCATTAATGTTTTGCTTTTAAAAGATAAAGTTATTAAAACACTATAATAAGCGGAATATGAGGCTTTAATGTGACAATCAGATGTGAAGGAGACGACATACCAAATACAGTACTCGTACCACAGCGACATACTGTACTCATACACTGTACACAGTTTGCGGCCTAGCACAAGGCAACTGTAATTAGCACGAAATACGAACAAACGCCTCCGTAACGTCCACCAGTAGCCAGTACACACCTCAGATCATTGGGGTCGCGACCTGTGAGCTTTTTAATAGTCTCATCAACACTGTGAAGACTTTCCTTCGCCTTTTCCAGCTCTTGCTGAAGAGCACTCACCACAACCGCCATATTCGCTACCGCGAAGCTTTCAACCAATCAATCGCAAGGTCAAAGGTGTATTGTGAAACGATGGCCTTTCAGCCAATGAAACGCCCGAGCCGGGTTTCAACCAATCGAATACCGCAATGTTATGGACACCCATGCCTTTGGCACGCGCACTACGCTTTTAACCAATCAGCTATCCCGAAGGATCATAAACCAATCGGTGCCGTCGATGTTGCGTGCTCATGTGGACGACGAACAGGAAATGCATTTTTTAAAACCTGAATATTGTCCTGTACATAGATTTATACTGTGTGACGTTTTTCATACCATCATTTAATATATACCAATACACCAGTTCACTTCAGGAGTGGTAGCAAGGGTCATGTTATTCTTTTCTCTCGGATATATATAGATTTACGTAGATCTCGAAACACCACGATAAGCTATTTATACACGTTAACACGGCGTTTGTCGAAGGAGACAAAACAGGAGGGAACGACAACGATATTCAGTAGAGATCATACCTCCACCTGGTGGGCCATACTAGAGTCCCTGTATAAAGAGAGTTGCGCCATGCGCTGACCCGAGATTTCTGGTCACGTGATTTCGTGGCGCCATTTTGTGTCTAACTTCACCGTGCGTGAACGTCAGCTTGGTACGGGAATGTTGTTTATTGCCAAACAAAATGACTGGTTGTTCTGCTTTTGGTTGTTCAAACCAATCTGGGAAATATAAGATGTATAGATTTCCAAGTGATAAAGTCAGAAGACAAATTTGGGAAGCGAAAGTCAGACGAAAGAGCTGGAAAGCGATCGACTCCTCGAGACTCTGCCAGGTAGGCCCACGCCGCTTGATGATCGATGTTCAAAAGCAATTCTATCTGCTCGGTTTTTTTTTGGTTGTCTGTCCGTTGAAAACCCTTTTAAAGGGAAGTGATTTGTGTTTGTTTATAATCTTCAAGGAGCTGACCAAAAATGCATTTCCGTGGGAAGAACCCTGCTCAATTTTTTTCGGGTAGTCCTAGCGGACCGCATATTGTCATTGATTGATGAAATGTCCCGGTACAGTGGCATTGCCTGGTCTGCGGTTGGGTAGTCTGCGGGCAATGTCACTGTACTTTTTCAGAGGGAATTAATTTTGATTTTATAGGGGTGGGAAACCCATGGTCCGTTTTGTTTTCAGTTGTCTGTCCGTCCATTCAAAACTTATTCCGAGGCAAGTTATTTTTTTGGTTTAAAATCTTTAGCCTAATCGGCAATCATAAAAGCAATTTTAGGGGGGGACCTGCTCAATTTTTTTGCGGGTTGTGCAGTCATCCATACGTCCAAAATTTGACGAGTTATTGTTTGCTTTGTACAGTGCTCATGCGTCTTGTGGCATATTTGCTCAAATATTTCCCACCCCGGGATTTATGGCCAAATTGTAGTGATGGAAGATTTTGCACATTGGACAATCCCTATATATTTAACCTGGTGACAGCTATCGTTCCCAAAACATACAATATTTCTAGGTGATTAATGCAGTAAAACAGGTGTATTTGTGTACCCACATTTAAAACTGGCTCAACTTTCAAAAGCTGTTATCCCTGTTTGATATCAATATACATGTGGTCGATAGAGCTAGCGATTTGTCTGGCCATCTTCCGGAAGATTGTCCATGTGATTTTCTGTTGTGGAAGTACTAGGACATGACAGCTCATTAAAATTAAACTGTGTTGTGTTAGAATAAAAATTTCAATAAATAAATACATCAAGGACACTCATTGTATGATTGCAGGAACATTTCGATGTGAATCAGTTTGAGAGGGGGCGAGCTGATGACAAAAAGAGGTTGAAGTGCTCTGCAGTTCCAACAATATTTAGCTACCGGAAACCCGTGAAGCTGCGCAACTCCCCCAAGAAGCGTGGACCGTCCAGAACTGAGAGACTACACCTACCAAACTTGTCTGACCACACCTACTCCACTCATGAACGTATTGACTCCTCAAATGAATCTCAATGTAAGAATTGTTTTATTTATTACAAAATCATGGCAGGACATGTTCAATCAATGACATATTTTAAACGATTACAAAATGACAGGCATGTGCTTGTCTATATTTGTATAGCTCTTTGAACTATAATTGTACGTTCAGATTATGATGACTATCTTCCTGTTGCCATTTTCTTTTTACATTATTCTAAATATTTTGCAAAATTAAATTGTAAAAAAATTGTGTTATATTTAACGTTAAGTATAAAATTATCTTTCCCGATTACAACATTTATCTACAGAATACTGAGCAATTGTACATACCAATTTTCCAGTTGGCCATTAATTGTATATGTGCTCTTTTGTAGCTGAGAGTGAACCTATGGACACTGATACACAAGAGGGCCAAGATACTAGTGATTCTATTGAAGAACGGCTGCTGAGATTGGAGGAGAAAAATAAAAAACTGAACGATCAATTGAGGAAGACAAAAAGAACAGCAAGATCAATATGCAAAGCAAAGTTGAAACAGGAAGCTCGAATATCAATATGTACTGAATGTATGAACCAAGTTTTGTACTGAATGTTTACTGTGTTGGCCTCATCGTGTTCCTGGTGAAATTAAACAAGTTATGGTGAATACGACGTCTTATCTGTGCTTTTCCATATCTGTTCGACTAGACGAACCGTGCACACTGCAGGTATTTTTTAAAGTTTTTTCTCTGTTTAATTACGGCTTGGCGCAGTCGAAAATTAAGTGTTAATTAAGTCGCCAGCTATGAAACATATTAATCGATCAGGCAATATCCATCAGAGTTCTGGGCAAGGGTGTAGTAATAAATGAACGTTTCAATCTTACTAGATGCCGATGACGTTTTCCTTATGTCAGAGACAGAAGCTGACTTGCAGCTTGTTAAATCATTACAATGGAAATTGAATATAAATGTCGATAAAACTAAAGTTGTACACTATAGAAATATGGCAATACCACGTACAGAATTTGTTTTAAGTGTGTTAGACTATATGTCGGCTGGAAGTCCTACACCGGAATTGCTCTCGGCACCCTTTAGAAAATATTGGATATGCCCACACTCCTTTCTAAAAGTTATTAAAATTCAGAGAACGACAGCATTGGTTTGTCTTACTTATAATGTTAGCTCTTATATGCAGTGTTGGCTTGTAATATGCATTGCCATACCACTTTTAATATCACCACACAGCTCTTTTTCACGGCAATAGCTGAGTTTTTGACAAAACAAATATCACCTGTATGTAATAATAAGACAAAATATGTGTAGTAAATTTTTTTTTAGCAGGTTTAGAATATATCACCCCATATCGCGAATGTACATGTATATCTAATCCGACACACTTAGACACAAAATGGCGTCCAAATTTGAGTTGACACAACTCTATATACAGGGACTCTAGGCCATACCACTCAATGGTGAAGAATCACTGAAAAAATTCTACTAGCTGGATCCGGATCTTCACCAAAATTGAATCAATTCCTCCTCGTCACACACACAACTTATTCAACAAGTTTCGTCCAAATCCATCCATAACGTTTTGAGATATCCTGCTATGTATAATTTTTGGCACTATCTCCCAATGGTGAAGAATCACTTAAAAAATTAAATAATTATCATGTCCGAATCCATATGCAGATCTTCACCAAAATCGAATCGAACCGTCCTTGTCAGACACCCAACCTGTCCACCAAGATTCATCCAAAGCCGTCCACAACCTTTTGAGATATCCTGCTATGTATCATTTTTGGCCCTAGTCTCCCAATGGTGAAGAATGAATGATCGTTTTAAGGCCATTTTCCCCGCTAGAGCGGGGGTTAGCCTTGCGGGCCCCATGACAATCATGGTTCCCTGTTTGAGGCAATGTTTTTATGGCCGGATGCCCTTCCTGACGCCAACCCTTGGTCGCCTCTTACGATGCCAACCCTTAGTCGCCTCTTACGATGCGCAGGGATACGTTGTACCTATTCTAACCGGGGTACACACCGGGATCATTCATCCCAGCAAGCTGATACTCAATTTGCCGACCTCAGAAGGATGACAGGCTGAGTCAACCCCCTGGTGTTAAATTAGCGATCGACTGGGATTCGAACCCAGGATCCTAGGATCCCAAGCCAGCACCCTAACCGCTAAGCGAACACCAGGCTGACATTGGTGAAGAATCACTTAAACATTTTTTATCCAGATCCGAATCCGGGTCTTCACCAAAATCTATTAATTTCGTCCTTGTCACATTCGCTACATCTCTGCCAAATTTCGTGCGAATCCGTCCACAACTTTTTGAGATATTTTGTTCACAGACAAACGGACAGACTGGGGTGAAAACATAACCTCCATCCACCTTTGGTGGCGGAGGTAAAAACCCCTTGGGGAGAATGGATATTATTAATATTTTTGTAATAACATTGATATTGTTGTGAATATGAGAATGTGTTTTTTTTTATTTTGTGGTGGTGGTAAAATGTTGTAAAAGGTTGTTGTAAAAGGTTGTTGTAAAATATCACCCCTCCTCCCTCCGTTGTGGTTGTATAAAGGTCAAAGGGCGTTCCCGTAGTTAGTCCATAGAAAAACATACATGTAGGTCACGATATATCTTTTCTTTTGATAGTTATCTCTTATTCTGTGTTTTAGGATAAGGCTGTGTCTCCCATTAATTAAAAGTACTCCATTGCACCAGTGAAAGAGAATAGACCCCCTTTCCTTCCCATCCCCAAAAGCCTCGATTGCCCATATTACCTCCCCTCCGATCCAATTGCCGCCATTGGCCACGAGGCAGGGTTGGGGAAGAAAGGCGTGTCTCCACCTCGTCATAGAGGGGGAGGAGTGAACCAGCCCCGCTCGACCAACCATGAGCCAGGGGTTTGGCTACAGAGGGTGGAGGAAGAGCGGTGGGGGAGGTTCGCAAAGGTTGAGGGGCGGGGGCCTATATAACCCAAGGCAGGGGTGTGGCAACGAGAGATGAGTTGGTCTGAGTCGGTTGCCAGAGGAGGGTCAGTGGTTGCGGTGGTGAGGAGTGAGAGAAAAGAAGAAAGAGTGAGGGTTTGGACCAGACAGGCAGACGGGAGATGAGCCTTTACCGAGAGACGAGAGGGAGTCCAAGGAGTTGAGTCCAACCAAGAAGTCCAGAGTTGAACTGCAGCTCGAGCCACCGCAACTGCATTTGCTGCAGCTGGAGCCACCGAAACAGCAGCCACAGCAGCGTGAGGCCTGGACGGCAGTTTGGAGCACGGCCGCGGAGGAGCGGCGGCTGCCCAACGAGTCAATCGTGCTGAAGGACCAGTGGACCTCCCTATCCCGCCAGCCATCCATCTCCCGCCAGTCCTATCATCAATTCCCCGCGTGAGTCAGTGTTCTGTTTGTGCTGTCCTGGGTTAGTTAAGTCTGTAGATAAGCTAAATTTGCACTGTGTCATCTGCGTCTTGTACTTGTAAATAAACTGAATTGCTTTTTGTTGCTTGTGTGTAAATAGTAAATAAATTCAGTAGTAATATTTCAAACCTTTTGTCTTTCGTCTTGGCCTTCTTTTTCCTCTTTGCATTCGTCGCCTTTGTCTTTTCCCCATTGGGCAGCTACGGTGCGATACGGCCAAAGTCTGGGTGAATCGGGTGAGTTTGTTAGGTCGCGGTCTTACACCACCGCTCGGTCTATAACATCTAACCGCGATCTATAACAATATTATGCTATTAAATAATTATCATTGTTGTTGTTAGAAGCGGCCTTGGAAAAAACGCCACGATTAGCTACCTATACACGGATCAACACCTTGACAGAGATTTAGGCCAAAATGGTAAACCCCCTTCGGGATGGGGGCAAATTTCAATACAACCTCCATCGTGTGACCCTTACTCCTCCTGTCTGAAAAGAATGAAGGTCACCTGGAAAAAAATTGGAACATGGGCCCAGGAGCGGTAAAAGTTCATAAGAAGCTCCATATGACAGGTGGCATGATTGGATAATAAGAAGTTTTCTTAATTTTACTGCAAAATACCAGGATGGCAGTTTACAGTCAGGTGGGCCAAAAAATCCAGACCCCTTATGGAGGATATACATCACTGAAATTTATGTCCTTGTCCTTACTTTCCTTTTTAATCCATGCACTTGGCTGTGATTTTTAGAAATCTTGTTCCAATTACAATCCTACACCTTTAGCATCAACAGCTTTCAGATGATACTGAACCCTCATGTTAATACACGACTTGGATTGAACTTTCCATACCTTAACCCTCTGCTACTAAAAGGGTAGCAGCACCAGTGACAACCATTGAACGCAGAGTCCGTTCAAGCGGACAACCTCAACGCAAAGTGGTATAGCGAGACCGACAATTTTAACGACCCCAATGTTTCCCACCTTGGGATCTGGCGGGGAAAGTTTGTCCAAAATCATTCATGAACCACCTGGTATTCACCTACAGCGATTTGTAATTATATCGGGGTGTCAGTATACCACGCCCACGAACTAATGATGCCAGATGGAACAGCCGGCTTAATGTCCATCCTAGGATCGAGACATCATGATGCGATGCACCGATTCACCAGGTTATAGATGGGTCGACAATTGAACCCAGGCTTGATAGTTTCACCTCTGCACCGTCGGATAGAACAGCCAAGACATGCAGTAACAAGCCATTGCAAAGTTCCCTCACCGGATTCAAATCAGCACGAGTAACCAACGGCATACGACAACAATTATTTCCTGATAGCTGACTTGACATTTACTAGTCAGGGGACTAGAAGGGACTAGAACTAGAAGGGGACTCGGGAGAGCGCATACCTCCGCCAGGCTGAACAGTTTACATTTTGTATCCCACTGATAGGCCGGATCTACATTCGGATATAAAGCAAAATCTAATCGCCTTGGTCTCATCGCCAAACCAGCACATCCACTTAGTTTTGTCATAACTCGTCCATAACTTTTTGAGATATCATATTGTAGCGGTTACCTGAAGCATGACACAATTACCGTGCACCGGCCGATGACGCAACCGGCGAGCGGTCACGTGTCCAGACTCGCCCGGGCGTGTCCAGACTTGCCCTCTCGGGCGAACACTTGCCTTGCATACCACGCCCCAACGAGAGCCGTGACTTACCTATTTTGCATACCACGCCCCGCCTGAGAGGCGTGGCTTTTGTGTGTTCAGTTTGCGTTATAAATTGCCGCCCGTTCGAGGGACGGATTCAGTGTGCTTTTGAGTTCTTTGGTTTTGAGCTAAATAAATAGCTCGGTGAAACTTCGTTCTTGTGTCGTCCATTTTGTCTGGCTTTATCGTGCGAGCACAGCTCCCACAATTGGTGACCCCTTTCTAAGAACACGGCGATGGAGTCAGCTGTAGCTTTGAAGCTCCCGGGCTTCTGGGAGTCTCACGCGGCCGTTTGGTTTGCTCAAGCGGATTCTCAATTCGCCCTGCGGAACATTACGGAGGACACGACGCGCTACCACCACGTGGTCTCCGCGCTCAACGCCTCCGCCGCGGCCCGGGTCCTGAGCTTCCTACAGCACCCGCCGGACGCCGACAAATACGGCGCGCTCAAAGGCCTACTCCTCGGTGCGTTTGGACTCACGGACACCGAACGCGCACGACAACTACTACACCTCCCCGAGCTGGGCGAGGCCCGTCCGTCCGAAAGCATGGACCACATGCTTGCTCTTCTCCGTGACCACAGCCCGGACTTCCTCTTCCGCGAGCTGTTCCTCCATCGGCGACCCGGGCAGGTACGCTTAGCTTTGGCTAATTCGCCCATCACGGACCCCGGCGCCGTGGCCAAGGAAGCCGATAAATTTTTCTCGGCCAGGCGACATATCGGAGCAGCCGCCTGGCACCCTGGGCCGACCGAGGCAACGCCCGCGCCACGACCGGCGCCTCCACCGGCCGAGTCCGCGCCACTGACGGCTGCGGCCGCCGCGACGCCCCGTCGACCGAACCCGACGCGACCGCCGGAGCCTCCACCAGAGCGGACCATGTGCTATTACCACGCCAGGTTCGGGCAGAAGGCCAGAACGTGCCGCCCACCGTGCACTTTCGGCGGGTCGGGAAACGACCAGGCCGGCGCTCGTTGCCTGCCATGAGCGTCGGCCATTCAGGCAGCCTTCTGTTTATCACGGACATGGAGTCCGGCGGCGTTTTTTGTGTGACACCGGCGCTCAGCTGAGCGTGATACCCACCTCGGTGGAGGACAAACAGGCCGCGCTTTGCGGCCCCGCTTGGTCGCCGCAAACGGTTCCTCCATCCGCACCTTCGGTTCGCGCAGCGTCGCATTCTGCGTCGGGGGCCAACGCTTCAGGTGGGACTTCATCACGGCGAACGTGCCCATGGCCTTGCTGGATGCAGATTTTCTTTGTGCACATGGGCATTTGGTCGACGTCAAACGGCGTCGGCTCATCAACGCGGAGACCTTCAGCTCGCTCGCTTGCTCATTGAGCGGCTCCGCTCCGACCAAACTAGACTGCGCGCTCCCGGCCGTGGACGATTTCACCCGCCTACTCGCCGAGTTTCCCGCCCTCACGCAGCCGACGTTTTCGGCCGTCACCGTCAAGCACGGCGTCGAACACCACATCCCGACCACAGGTCCACCGGTCTACGCCAGGGCTCGCCGCCTCGAACCGGCCAAACTCGCCGTGGCGAAGGCGGAATTCGACTCGCTGGAGCGGTTGGGCATTGTGCGGCGCTTGAACAGCGCGTGGGCCTCGCCCCTGCACATCGTGCCCAAACCGGGTGGCGGATGGCGACCATGCGGCGATTACCGCCGCCTCAACAACGCCACCACCCCCGACCAGTACCCGATACCACACATACAGGACTTTTCCGCCCGTTTGGCGGGGCGGGTGATCTTCTCCAAGGTCGACCTTATTCGGGGCTACCACCAGGTACCTGTCCGGCCGGCCGACGTTCCGAAGACGGCTGTAATTACACCTTTTGGCCTCTTCGAGTTCCTCCGAATGCCGTTCGGCCTTAAGAACGCGGCCCAGGCCTTCCAGCAGCTGATGGACAGTGTGCTGCATGATCTCATCTTTCTGTTCGTCTACCTGGATGACATTCTCATCGCCAGCACTTCCCGTGCGGAGCACCTCGTCCACCTGCGCACGCTTTTCGAGCGCCTCGGCCAGCACGGCCTCATCATCAACCCGGCGAAATGCCAGTTTGGCGTAACGGCCATCGACTTCCTGGGGCACCGCATCACAAAGCGCGGGGCCGTCCGGCTGCCTACCAAGGTGGAGACAGTCACAAGTTTCCCGCGCCCCCGCTCCATCAAGGCGCTACAGGAATTTTTGGGGATGGTAAATTTTTACCACCGGTTTGTGCCTCGCGCCGCCCAACTCATGCGCCCCCTGTACGAAGCCCTCCGGGGCAAGCCGGCCAAGCACGACGTCGCCTGGACCACAGAGATGGACGCGGCGTTCACGGGTGCTAAGCTGGCCCTCGCCAACACGACCATGCTGGCACACCCGGCGCTCGACGCACCCATCGCCCTCACCACGGACGCTTCCGACTACGCGGTGGGCGCCGTGCATGAACAGTGGGTGAACGGAGCTTGGCAACCGCTGGCCTTCTTCAGTCGGCAGCTTCGACCTAACGAGCGCAAGTATAGCGCTTTCGACCGCGAGCTCCTTGGCCTTTACCTGGTCGTTCGCCACTTCCGCCATCTTTTGGAGGGCCGCCCGTTCATGGCGTTTGTGGACCACAAACCCCTGGTCTTCGCCATGGCCAAGGTTACGGAGCCGTGGTCGGCCGCCAGCAGCGCCACCTCTCTGCCGTGTCAGAATTTACGACTGACATCCGGCACGTTGCGGGCAAGGACAACGCTGTGGCCGATTGCCTCTACCGGTCCGGCGCGAACGCCGTCCACCAGGATGTGGACTTCGCCCGCATGGTGGCCGACCAGACCGCCGACCCCATGGTGCAAGCCCTCTGGACAGCGGACACAGGCCTGCGGTTGGCCGACGTCCCCTTCGAGGACACAGGCACGGTTCTCCTGTGCGACGTTTCCCTGGGCCAACCTCGCCCCATCGTGCCCACCGGATGGCAGCGGCACATTTTTGACGCCATCCACGGCCTTTCCCACCCAGGCCGGAAAGCATCACAGAAGCTCGTGGCAGCAAAGTTCGTCTGGCACGGGCTCCGTAAGGACGTCCGCGACTGGGTCAATGCCTGTGTCGCCTGCCAGCACGTGAAGGTCCACCGGCACACCCAGGCCCCGTTGGCACCATTCAACGTGCCCGCGCGGCGCTTCGACCACGTCAATGTGGACCTGGTGGGACCCCTTCCCTCCTCGCGGGGCTTCACCCACCTCCTCACGATGGTGGACAGGACCACCAGGTGGCCAGAGGCCGTCCCGCTGGCATCAACAACATCCGCCGACGTGGCGCAGGCCTTCATTGGCACTTAGATTGCCTGTTTCGGCACGCCCTCGGACATCTCCTCCGACATAGGCCCGCAATTCGCCTACGAGCTTTGGGGCGCGGTCACCCAGGCCTTGGGGGTCAAGCTTCACCGCACCACGGCCTACCACCCCCAAGCCAACGGCTTGTGCGAGCGGTTCCACCGCTCGATGAAGGCCGCTCTCAGAGCCAGCCTCCAGGACGACGGTTGGGCCGACAGGCTCCCGTGGGTCCCATTTGGCCTCCGAACGGCCCCTAAAGAGGACCTCCAGGCTTCCACCGCCGAGCTGGTCTACGGCCAGCCACTGCCCGTGCCGGGCGAATTCATCCCTGACGCCACCGGCCCCTGGTCCGCCAACGCTCGGACCTCCAGGAGGCCGCCAGGAGATTTGCCCCCGTGCCCACATCCCACCACGGCTGCCCCCAACCCCACGTCCCCCCAGCACTTCGCACTGCGGAGTACGTTTTTATCCGGCACGACGCACACCGGGGGACCGCTCCGGCCGCCGTACGATGGGCCTTTCCGGGTCCTGCAGAGTGACGACAAGTCATTCATCGTCGACATCGGCGGCAAGCCGGACCGCATCTCCGGGGGCCGCCTCAAGCCGGCCCATTTGGACCTCGACCAACCTCCACGGTTGGACCTTCCTCCACGACGGGGCCGTCCCCCGTCAACCAAGCCCCCCGCCCGACCATCCACCGCCACTCCGCCTACCACCCCCACGCGAATCGCCAGGGGTCGTTTCGGCCGGGTCATCAGGACCCCCCTCAAACTGACTCTCCCGGTGCAGGTTAATTCTGGGGGGGCGCATGTAGCGGTTAACGGAAGCATGACACAATTACCATGCACCCGCCGATGACGCAACCGGCGAGCGGTCACGTGTCCAGACTCGCCCGGGCGTGTCCAGACTTGCCCTCTCGGGCGAACACTTGCCTTGCATACCACGCCCCGTCGAGAGGCGTGACTTACCTATTTTGCATACCACGCCCCGCCTGAGAAGCGTGGCTTTTGTGTGTTCAGTTTGCGTTATAAATTGCCGCCCGTTCGAGGGGCGGATTCAGTGTGCTTTTGAGTTCTTTGGTTTTGAGCTAAATAAATAGCTCGGTGAAACTTCGTTCCTGTGTCGTACATTTTGTCTGGCTTTATCATGCGAGCACAGCTCCCACACTATATGGTTTTTGACCTATCTCTCAATGATGAAGGATCCCAAAAATTCTCGTATCCGGATCTTCACCAAAATTGAATCCGTTCTTCCTTGTCATCCACACAACATGTCCACCAAATTTCAGCTGAATCCAGACAACTTTTTGAGATATCCTACTCACAAACAAACTGGTGTGAAAACATAAACCTCCGTCCAACGGTAATCAATCATCAGACGACATTTACATGGGAAGGCTAACATTATATTTTCAATACACTGGGATAAGACATCCGGTTCCTCTTTGAGACAAAGAAAGGGTTAATGGTATAGGTTAAACACATTCTCAACTGCAACAGATCTCCCTGCACTCACATCATTAATTTTAATCAAGCACAGTCTTGGCCAAAGATATTGGCACCCTTGAACTTTTTTCAAAGAACTCACAATTTTCTCAAAAAATAAGTTGAAATTGACAAAAGTATTTGGTATCCACAATTCTTTATTTCACTGTTAATATTACAGAAACTTTGTTTTTGATTCAGAACTTAATATCTCCTTTTAAATCAGAAACAAAAAAAAAATGGCATTGACAAAATTACATTGACACCCTGGACTTAATATTTGGGAGCACAGACTTGGGACAAAATAACTGCAGTGAAACGCTTCCTGTAGACATGAATGAGCTTCCTACACCTCTCTACTGGCAGTTTGTCCCACTCTTCTTGTGCAAAGTGCTCCAGTTCTCCCAGACCTGAAGGGTGCCCCAACTGCTGTTTTTAGATCTCCCCACAGGTGTTCAATGGGATTTAGATCTGGAATCATTGCTGGCCACTTCAGAACAGTCCAGCGTTTTGTCTTGAGCCATTCCTGGGTGCTTTTTGAAGTGCGTTTGGGGTCATTGTCCTGCTACAAGACCCATGACCTTCGACGGAGACCCAGCTTTCTGACACCAAGTTGAACATTGTGCTCCAAAATGCCTTGGTAATCTCCTGATTTCATGATGCCATGCACACATTCAAAGCACCCAGTGTCAGAGGCAGCACAGCAACCTCCAAAATATCACTGAACCTCATCCATCTTTGACTGTGGTGAATGTGTTCTTTTCCTTACAGGCTTTATTTTGTTTTCTGTAAACATAGAGATGATGTGCTTTCCAAAAAACCCTAATTTGGTCTCATCTGTCCACAGGACATTCTCACAGAAGGATTTTGGCTTGTTCAGGTGTCTTTTGGAAAACTCCAGTCGGGCTTTCTATGTCTCTCTCTCATCAGTAGTGGGGTCCTCCTGAGTCCCCTAGCATAGAACCCCCTTTCAATGAGTTGGCGACGGATAGTGCGAGTAACTGTCGTACCTTGTGTCTGAAGGTCAGCTTGAATCTGTTTGGCAGTTGATTGAGGTGCTTTCTCCACCATTCAAGCAATCCTTCACTGCAATCTTCGATCAAGTTTTATTGTGCAGCCACGTCCAGGGAGATTGGCTACAGTGCCATGGGCCTTAAACTTCCTGATAACATTGCGTATGGTGGACACAGGAACATCAAGGTCTGTGGAGATGGACTTGTAGCCTTGAGATTGTCCACGCTTGGCTACTATCTTGTGTCTGACCTCCTCAGACAATTCTCTGGTTTTTCTTTCTTTTCTCCATGCTCATTGCGGTACACAGTGACACAAAACAGCAGAATGACTCCTTTTCTCTATTCAAACTGGTTGAATGAGTGATTTTTATATTGCAGGCACCTGCAACTCGCCACGGGTGAGTTAATTTCCAAAGTAAAGGAGAATCACCCGCTTGAAATCTAATGATTTCTAACAACTTCTAAAAGGTGCCAATAATATTGTCCAGGCCATTTTAGGATTTCTGTATGGAATAAGCTAAGATTTAGTAATTTTTTGAGCTTTTTTTTGTTTGTTTTGTTCCACTGAAAACCAAAGAAATACATTTGTGAATACCAAACTATTTTTTTATTTTACAATTTTCTGAAAAATATGAATGAATGAATGAATGATCGTTTTAAGGCCATTTTTCCCCGCTAGAGCAGGGGTTAGCCCTGAAAGAAATGGTGCATTATTTGAAAAAAGTGCAAAGGTGCCAATATTTTTGCCACGATACGACTTTATTTTTCAAATTAACAAAATCCAACCTGTGCTTTCAATATACAGCGCACGAGCATTATATTAGTGCTCCCATTCAAAGTTCACAATCATGAATGAGAAGGCTCAAATAGTAAAGAGAGCGTTTTCATGACTGGGTTGGTTACAATTTTCAGGTCAGGTTAAGAAGCGCTCAGAGAAAAGACAAGAGGCTTTGGGCCAGGCTGCATGAAAGGCCAGTGCCATCTGGCTCCACGTGTAGGCCCTTGACAACACCATCCTCCAAAATCATGGCGTATCTGTAAACACACGAAGAATCCATTCTACCTCTACCAACACATTTTAGGCCATGAGGTGCTGCTTTAAATGGGGTGCTTTGCAGGTAAGGTCTTAAAGCAACCAAACTATGGGGTCACATAGTGCCCTTTAAGAAGCACAACATACAATGAACTCGAACAAAACAATCTACAGACACAAAAACAAACACCGGCCGCTAAACATACCGTTGAGATCTTTTTCCACCCAAAGCTTCAATAATGTCCTTTTTATCCAGTTCCAAATCCACAGCCTGCAGTGAGAGGGTTGAAGAGCTGATCCAAATACTCCATCATGGGTTGTTTTGGTATATACACGTTACACGAGTACATGCTTTGTATGAATTTTAAATAAACGACAATGGATTGCCATTAAAAACTCAGTCGACTCACAAATGGCATCCAAAGCAGGGGGTGATCTACCTGTTCGACATGCAATGCAGTCCATACTTTGCGTTCAAATGGAATGGGTAAGAAAAGGACTGCCAAAAATGCAATGCCACCGATTGAAAGTCCCCCAAAGTTGGAAGGGGAGGGGTTGCGACAATGGGAATGGTGGGGGAGTGGGGATGAGGGGTTGCAACAACGGTGTGGAATAGGGGGAGGGGTCACGATGACAGTGGGGAAAGAGGGAGGGATCACAACAATGGCCGGGATTGGGGTGATGGGTCGCGATGATGATGAGGAAGGGGAGGAGGGGTCGCAACAATGGGACAGGAGATGGGTGAGGGGTCATGACGATGGTGGGGAATGGGGGAAGGGATCGCAATGATGGGGGATCGGGTAGGGATCGTTATGATGGGGGGTGGAGGAGGGGTTGCTATGACGGGGGATGGGGGAGGGTTTGCTATGACGGGGGATGGGGGAGGGTTTGCTATGACGGGGGTTGGGGGAGGGTTTGCGATGACAGTGGGTGAGGGATGGTGGGGTGGGGGGAAGAGGGGTCGTGACTACGGAAAGGGGGATGGGGAGTGAGGGGTGGGGTTGCGTCGATGGGACGAAGGATGGGGGAGGGGACGCGACAGCTGATGGGTCGCGGCAACGTGGCAGGAGATGGGGGGGAGGGGTCGCGACAATGGGTCAGGGGATGGGGGCAGGGTTTGAAACGATGGGACGGGTGGGAGGGGTCCCAACTATGGGCCAAGGGCTGGGGGGGGGGGGGGGGGGGGTCGCAACGTCAGGACAGGGGATGAGGTGAGGGATCGCGGAATCAGGACAGGAGATGGGGAAAGGGTTCGAGACAATGGGTGGGGGAGGAGTTGTGATGACGTGACATGGGATGGGTAATCAGTCAGCAACGGGACAGGGAATGGGAGAGGGGCCGCGACAAGACAGGGAATGGCTCACAACTACGGGACGGTGGATGGGTCACGATGACAGGACTGTGGATGGGTGAGGGGGTGTGAAGCCGGGATTGTCGATGGGGGAGGGTCATGACAACAAGATGGGGAATGAGGGAGGGGCCTTGAAGATTGGCTGCAACGGGGGTCGGGGGAGAAATGAGGGAGGGACTAAGATGACGGGACGGGGGATGGGCAGGGGCTGCGACGATGTGACGGTGGAAGGGGCCGCATCTACGGGACAGTGGATGCGGGAGGGGTCACGACGACGATACGGGGGATGAGCCGTGATGGCAGGACGTGGGGATGGAGGAGGGGCCACCATTATGGGAACGGGCATGGGGGACAACCGCAATGACGGATCGCGGTGAATCAGTGGGAGGGGATGCGACGACAGGATGGGGAATGGGGTGGAATGACAATGGGATGGAGCAGTGGAATTGATGATGGGATGACTAACCACCAAAGGTTTAAGGTTGTCTGCACCCCTCCCGAGACAACGTACCTTGGTGAAGGTTCCAGTCGGATCAGCTAACATCCGGATTTTTCCTTCAACTCCGTGAGCCTTTCCCCATTCCCCCATCACAAATGCATCATTGACAGCAACACAAGCGATCACATCATAGCCTTTGCTTTTAAGGATGTCTGCATTTTGTACAAAACTTGGTAGATGTTCCTGGAGAAAGAGAAAGAAAGAGATCAGTCTTAAATGGTTACACAAGAGACAATGTAGATACAGTATAACAAACCTGTGAACATTCAACTTACCCAAGCCCCTTTTCCTTTAACACCCCACCCCTCAAAAAAGCAAATTAGAACGGTATATTGTGAACACAGCCGATTAGTAAATAAAAATATGCATATGAAACATTTACACTACTGTGGTAGGCCAAATTTCTAGTCACATTGTCATTGACAAAGTTAACCCCTCTCCCACCCTCATCACAAATGCAAATTAAATAAATCGATGAATAAAAACACGACACACTAAAGAGTTCATAGAACACGATGCCCTGCGTTGTGTTCAAGTGTATACTTCAATTTTATTAAATAATGATTAAAAAAATTATTAAGAAAAATCCAGAAGTTCAGTGCTGTTGAAGCAGTCTTATACGCCAACCATTCTTATACTCACCCTATAGAACATGCCCAAGTACTGCAGAACTGGAGGCTCTGGGAAGTATTATGATGGCGATTTGTGTTCTAGTGTTCAATTATATTGTTGTGGATATGAGAAGTGTTTTTTTATTGTGTAATAAATTGTAAAATATCACCCTCCTTCCTCCAGTTGTGTATAAAGGTCAAAGGGCGTCCCTTAGTTAGGTCATATACCATCACGTAGCCAAATCATGGATTTCCTCCTTGTTGGTAGTTATTTCCTTATTCTGTGTATTAGGTTAAGGCTCTGTTTCCAACTAGTTAACACTGCATTGCATCGAATTCAAACAAGGTAGTATCCCCTTTCAATTTCCCCAGAACCTCCATGGGATTCCCCTTTTGTCAGCCGCATTAACAAATTCCTCTGCGCGGTTTGCTGCAGTCCGCTGTTTCTTTGGGCTTGCGGTTTTCGCCGCAGCTGCTTGGCGGTTTTCACCGCGACTCCATTAGCCACGAGGTGGGCTCGGAGAAGAAGGGGGAGGAGCCGCCGAATCCAGGGCGTTGGCCGCCCCTCGTCATCAAGGGCGGAGTCAAAAGAGGCCGTGCGAGCCAACCGGCACGGCAGTAAGCGACCCGGTAGGCGTGCCCAGAGAGCTCGCGGAGAGAGGTTGAGGCGCGCTATAAAACGCATGCGCATGCGTCAAGTAGGAGAGTTGAGTGAGAGGGTTCAAGAGTGGCTGAAGAAGGAGAGTTGTGCTGGAGAGTTGCTGAGTTGCGTAAGGGAAGGACGTTGAGTGTGGCGTGAAGTGGCGCTGAAGTGGAGCTGAGGAGCCCGGAGTCCAGCACAAAGCGCCCATCCGCTCGCGGTGAACCATACGCGCCGCTGGACACCAAGGTTTTCCCGCCAAGAACGCGAGTCGACTCCTGGAGCCGGACCTCGATGCCTAAAGTGGCCTGGGCCTTCCCATTCCTCCTTCCAGCCAATCCACTCTGCAATTCCCCGTGTGAGTCTGTCTTTGTTTGTGCTGTCCCTGGGTTAATTAAGACTGTAATAGATAAGCTAGCATTTTCACTGTGGTCCGCTTCTTCTTCTTCTGTTTTTATTTTATTATCTTTTCCTTCTCCTTGGTTGCTTTCAATTGTGTAAATAGTAAATAAATCATATTTGTATTTCTTACCCTTTGCCTTTCTTTCCTCTACATCCGTCGTTGTTGTCTTTTCCCTCATTGAAAACCTGTGGCGTGATTTTGGCCAACGTTTGAGAATCGGGTCTAGTTTCTGTTAACGGTTCGTGCCGCGGCTGCCATCTGCTCGGCAAATTAACATCTTATCCGCGGTCGCGAACGAAGCTGCTCACCTGCCTCTGGAGGGAGCTTGTGCAGCTTCAGGACTCACGTCGGTCAGTCACAAACAAGGGGATTAATCCCCCCTCGAGAAGGGATCCGAGGCCGACGTTGGGATCCGTAACAATATCATTACATTTAAATAAAGGTTTGAAGGCATATAGAACCACCTTTAGAGGCCATTTTCCCCCACAGAGCAGGGGTTGGCCTTTTTCGGGCACATTGGTCCCCTTTTTGAAGCAATGTTTTATGGCCGGATGCCCTTCCTGCCGCCAACCCTGTTGGTCGCCTCTTGCGACACACAGGGAATTACCAGTGAACTGGTACTCAATTTGCCGACCTCGGAAGGATGACAGGCTGAGTCAACCCCCCTGGTGTTAATTCAGCGATTGACCAGGATTCGAACCCAGGATCCTAGGATCCCAAGCCAGCACCTTAACCGCTAAGCCAACACCAGGCTAAAAGGCATAGAAATTAATTAATTCCGGGTTTTACTGCCATTTTACCCGGTGTCTATTACATCACCCTATCTCCCTAGAATGACACTGGGTGTAGAGCATACCTCCGCCAGACTCAACAGTTTATGTTCTGTATCCCATCGATAGGCCGGATCTGGATCCGGAACTGAACCGTCCACATATGAAGAGTTCCACTTTGTTCAACTTGGTAGAAGAAGCATTCTTTTTGGTTGAAGGGGCAAATGTGGGAGTGTAATCTTCCTGGTTGAAGGTAGTTGACTGTCCGATACTGTTGAGCATGTTAATGATGGACGTCCTTTCCTTTTCGTCAGTAGAGCAGGATCACATTGGGAGATTGCCTTGGTGCAAGGTAACTTTGCCTCGTTAATGGTCGTTTTCTTTGTTGCATCTGCGTAACAACGCTGGTGTTGGGCTAGCGGCTAGGGTGCCGGCTTAGGATCCTAGGATCCTGGGTTCAAATCCCGGTCGATCGCCGAATTAACGCCAGGGGGGTTGACTCAGCCTGTCATCCTTCCGAGGTCGGCTAATTGAGTACCAGTTCACTGGCAATTCCCTGTTTGTCGTTAACGGCGGCAAAAAGGGTTGGCGTCAGGAAGGGCATCCGGCCGTAAAACATCGCTTCAAAAAGGCGACCAAAAAAACAACAACAACCACGGTTCCCGAAAAAGGCCAACCCCCGCAAAAATGGCCTCTAAAGGTGGTTATTTGTTTTTTTTTCTTCTGCGTAACACTTCCAGTGCCATGAAGCCTGTTTTTCTCCAAGATTTTCATGGGTCAGTCCATGAAGGTGTTCAAGAATAGAAACGAACTCTGGCTCGTCAAATACGGCTCACTAACAGATACATGCGAGAAAATGTTCTTGTGAAGTATCCTTTGGTTGTTTTATCACCAAGTGTCCACCAAAGGTTTGGCACCTGAGGTACAACTCGAAGTTTCTCTCCATTTTTTTTCCCTTTCCCAGGAAGGCTTTCAACATTAGATGCCACAGTCTGAAAGTAGAGACAAATTAATTCATCTTTAGAGTTTGTATTTTATAAAGGATATCTATCACACATTACAACAAGAAACAGCAATCAGAGACTGCAGACCCTAACCCTAACAACCCAGAATGTGTTATTGGTTTCTAGGACTTTTGTATTAAAACAAATATGGTAGCTGAACCACGTGACCAATGACGTCATCATTCATTTTTCTTCTCCACCAATTTATCTTTAGACGACGTTCAATAAATTTAATCTTGATTGGATGCACTTGTCGAATTATGACGTCATAATGGAGGCACTTATGACATCATCATTAACATATGTTATTCCCCATGGAGAGTGCTTTTTACAATGAGCCATGTCTCAATTTTTTTTTCTACGCAGCGCTTTCGGAGATAGAGGTGCAATTTTCTTTGTTTTTTTTCCAAGATGGTGCCCGTACCACGTGATCTACGACGTCATAATTATCATAAAATCTACAGGAGGATCTCACCTATGGGTGAAAATTTCCTGTCAATAGGACCAACGGTTGCAGAGAAAATAATATTTGTTATGCGCGGGCAAACAGACAAACAAAGAGACAGACAGACAAACTGACTCAAATGCAATACCCTCTCCTTTGGCGAGTGTAATAAGACTATATAATTTCCACTGAACATATACAATTACATTTAGGTACTCGGACATCCAGAACGAAATTGAAAGACTAAAAATGAACAGAAATAGCAAAATTCCTATCGTTGAATGCTAAACTTCAAGATGTCCACCAATGATCCGAGTTGGCTTCCAAAAAACGCCAAACATTATTTCTGTAAAATTCAGCCAAAAAGCATTTTCAAACGTTTTATATGAAATTCCCACGATATGACATAACAACATTGACTTTATCATGCTAGATATCGATTTTGGCCCCAAAAAGGTGTTGGTGTTGGGCTAGTGTTGGGTGTTGGGCTAGCGGCTAGGGTGCCGGCTTAGGATCCCAGGATCCTGGGTTCGAATCCCGGTCGATCGCTGAATTAACGCCAGGGGGGTTGACTCAGCCTGTCATCCTTCCGAGGTCGGCAAATTGAGTACCAGTTCACTGGCAATTCCCTGTTTGTCGTTAACGGCGGCAAAAAGGGTTGGCGTCAGGAAGGGCATCCGGCCGTAAAACATCGCTTCAAAAAGGCGACCAAAAAAACAACAACAACCACGGTTCCCGAAAAAGGCCAACTCCCGCTTGCGGGGAAAAAGGGCCTCTAAAGGTGGTTTATATCGATTTTGGCCCCATATCTCTCCATGGCGAAGTCGAATCACTTAAAAAATTCCAGAACCGGATCTTCACCAACATTAGGGTGCATCAAATGCCCCGTTTTTGAAAAATATTCTCATTGATCTAATCATACTTTTTTTGGTTAAACTAGCCCCACATAGCATTTCTGTAAAATATTTCTGTTTCTTTAACTTCGTTTATGTTGTGACTAAAGTTTATTCACGGCAGACAACAATGGAATTTGTCGGACCAAACCGGCAGACAACAATAAAGTTGAATTTGTTGCGACTTTCGGACCCCCCCAAAATAGGAATTTGCTTTTTCCTCTGAAACTACACACACCATTCTGATGAAACTTGACAACAACCTTCACCACCCATGATGTACCAAAGTTTGTTCATGACAACAACATCGAGTCCTGAGGGGGTCTACTGGGGGAGTTGCCCCCAAAATAGGTATTTGATTTCTTCTCAGGAACGACACATACAATTCCGATGAAACTAAACCACAACATTGCGCTCATCACCCATGATGTACCAACGCTTGTTCCCGGCATTAAAAGAACAACAAGAACAAGAACAACTTGAAAAAAAATTGGGGTCTAAGATGTTCAATGGGGAGTGGGGTTGCCCCCCAAAATAGGTACTTGGTATTTGCTTTCTTCTCAGAAACTACACACACTATTCCGATGAAACTTGACCATAACCTTCACCACCCGTGATGTACCAAAGCTTATTCACAGCATGAAAAAAAAAAAGAAAAAAAGCGGGCCCTATAGGGTTCTGGGCGGGGGTTGATGAGGGCGCCGAGTGGAAATCGCAGTGGCCGTCTGAGTGGCAGTTGCATCACTTTCATCGTTGCTGCCGGCTGCAGCCTCATTGTTGTCTGCCAATGAAATGATGGAACTAGCAGCACCAATTTCCTGTGCCTTCTGCTTGTGCTGTTCTTTCTCGGCCTTCTCACAAACCTGGCGACAGTGCAACTTCTGCGTCAGGACCTGGTCAGAGGTACCCAAAGATGATATGCGGTCAGTCGTCATCGACTACAGGAATAGGCGATCCTCCAGGTTCGTGACCAGCTGCTCAACGTTGGCCGGCCACGACCATGGGTCACATCCAGTCGTTGTTCAATGGCCTACAGGTTGGCGCACATGGCCAGGGTTGATATCTCCCTCGTCTTGCTGTTGGCGTCCAGAAGCTGAATGAGCAAGATGCTCACCTGGTTGTTAGAGACGGTGGGTATGTTGGCCTTCTTGTAAAAGTCTGCGTTTGATGCACCCCAACCAACATCTAATAATTTCGTCGTGGTCACACACTCAACCTGTCCACCAAATTCTGTCCAAATCCTTCCACAACGTTTTGAGATATCCTGCAGACAGACAGAGAGAGAGGGAGAGGGAGACAGACAGAGACAGACAGACAGACAGAGAGAGACAGACAGACAGAGAGAGACAGACAGAGAGAGACAGAGAGAGACAGACAGAGAGAGACAGACAGTGAGAGACAGAGAGAGACAGAGAGACAAACAGACACAGAGAGACAGACACAGAGAGACGGACAGACACAGAGAGACGGACAGACACAGAGAGACGGACAGACACAGAGAGACGGACAGACACAGAGAGACGGACAGACACAGAGACACGGACAGACACAGAGACACGGACAGAGACAGAGACACGGACAGACACAGAGAGACGGACAGACACAGAGAGACGGACAGACACAGAGAGACGGACAGACACAGAGAGACAGACATTGATAGACAGACAGACAGAGAGAGAGACAGAGAGACAGAGACAGAGAGAGACACAGAGACAGAGACAGAGAGAGAGAGAGAGCGAGACAGAGAGAGACAGAGAGACAGAGACGGACAGACAGAGACGGACAGACAGAGACGGACAGACAGAGACGGACAGACAGAGACGGACAGACAGAGACGGACAGAGACGGACAGAGACGGACAGATAGAGACGGACAGACAGAGAGGTGTGAAAACATAACCTCCATCTCTCTTCAGTGCACAGGTAATCATCATCATCGTCTAATAAAAGGTTACCTTCGAGCATCCCGGTGTAAAAGCTCCAGGCACTGCAAACAGGACACCTTTCTTTCCAGCAAACAGGTGCGCCACGTTTACCTTGTTAGCAGGACTATTCTCATGCAGTTCGATCGAAGGTAGTCTCTCTCCAACCTACATGAAATCAACATCTCAACATAAATCGCAACCAGAGCAATTCATGATGACATCACCTGCCTTATACTATAATATAGTATTAACCATAATAAACAGTCTCACACTTACCTTGATGGGCATGCCGAAGACCGTGCTCGTGTGAACCGGGCCGACCAGGTAAACACACGTGCTGCCACCTCAATGGGTCAATGATATAGTCACTATTAATTAATTACTTTTACCTTTTAAATTGTATTTATTTATTTATTTCTTATTCCGAGCATCTCTCCCCTGGCAGATCTTTAGTGTACAGATTTCTATGGGATGTCCCAAATTCATTCAATGCGATGCACACAACTTATAAACCTATTATTATATTTACCTTTATGTGAATCATAGATCATTGCCGAATTAGAGAAGACCGAGGTTGTTATTAATGCGAAATAAAACACATAGCGAACCACCGCTGTGCCTGTCATCAACTACACCGCCATGACACCTTCGGTGTTGCAGTTGTGCGATATCTATTTATTATGTACACAATTCCGATCTCCCTTTTCTCCCAATTATTTCCTCATAGGGTTTAAATTAGGGGAAGATTTTCGGTCCACGTCTTTCACGAACCGGATGGTGAGGCCTGATGTTCGACTGAAGGTCATATATTGACGGGAATATGGAACATGTTCAGGGTGTTCGTCCGGACCCAGTGCTGACAGATGGAGATCCTTCGCTTTAACGTCCTGCAGATTTATAGCCTGCGAAATACCATGACGCTGGTTTGTAGGTTGGTCGACTTTTGAACCCAGGCTAAGCTCGCCATGTTCGGCGGAATAACGTGCAGTCGTGCATGCTTGCACAAACTACTGCTTGATGAAATTGGGTTGGATACAAACTACTGCTTGATGAAATTGGGTTGGATACAAACTACTGCTTGATGAAATTGGGTTGGATACAAACTACTGATTGGTGAAGTGCCAGCAAGCAAGGATAGCTCCTCCCCTCTCTGCCAGCAGCAAGCAAGGATAGCTCCTCCCCTCTCTGCTCTCTGCCTTCAGCAAGCAAGGATAGCTCCTCCCCTCTCTGCCAGCAGCAAGCAAGGATAGCTCCTCCCCTCTCTGCCAGCAGCAAGCAAGGATAGCTCCTCCCCTCCCTGTCAGCCTGGGTGTGCCGGTGGACCTTCGCGCGTTGGCAGGCGACACATGCGTTGGCCCAGTCGCGGACGTCCTTACGGAGCCCGTGCCAGACGAACTTTGCTGCCACGAGCTTCTGTGATGGTGATGCTTTCCGGCCCGGGTGGGAAAGGCCGTGGAGGGCGTCAAAAATGTGCCACTGCCATCCGGTGGGCACGATGGGGCGAGGTTGGCCCAGGGAAACGTCGCACAGGAGAACCGTGCCTGTGTCCTCGAAGGGGACGTCAGCCAACCGCAGGGCTGTGTCCGCTGTCCGGAGGGCTTGTACCGTGGGGTCGCTGGTCTGGTCGGCCGCCATGCAGGCGACGTCCACATCCAGGTGGACGGCGTTCACGCCAGACCGGGAGAGGCAATCGGCCACAGCGTTGTCCTTGCCCGCGACGTGCCGGATGTCCGTCGTAAATTCGGACACGGCGGAGAGGTGGCGCTGCTGGCGGGCCGACCACGGCTCTGTGACCTTGTCCATGGCAAAGACCAGGGGTTCGTGGTCCACAAACGCCGTGAACGGGCGGCCCTCCAAAAGATGGCGGAAGTGGCGAACAGCCAGGTAAAGGCCGAGGAGCTCGCGGTCGAAAGTGCTATACTTGCGCTCGTTAGGGCGAAGCTGCCGGCTGAAGAAGGCCAGCGGTTGCCAAGCCCCGTTCACCCACTGTTCATGCACGGTGCCCACCGCGTAGTCGGAAGCGTCCGTGGTGAGGGCGATGGGTGCGTTGAGCGCTGGGTGCGCCAGCATGGTCGCGTTGGCGCGGCCAGCTTAGCGCCCCTGAACGCCGCGTCCATCTCTGTGGTCAGGCGACGTCGTGCTTGGCCGGCTTGCCCCGGAGGGCTTAGTACAGGGGGCGCATGAGTTGGGCGGCGCGAGGCACGAACCGGTCGTAGAAATTTACCATCCCCAAAAATTGCTGTAGGGCCTTGATGGAGCGGGGGCGCGGGAAACTTGTGACTGCCTCCACCTTGGTAGGCAGCGGGACGGCCCCACGCTTCGTGATGCGGTGCCCCAGGAAGTCGACGGCCGTTACGCCAAACTGGCATTTCGCCGGGTTGATGATGAGGCCGTGCTGGCCGAGGCGCTCAAAAAGCGTGGGCATGTGGGTGAGGTGCTCCGCCCGGGAAGTGCTGGCGACGAAAATGTCGTCCAGGTAAACGAAAAGGAAGGTGAGGTCGCTCTGCACGCTGTGCATCAGCCGCTGGAAGGCCTGGGCCACGTTCTTAAGGCCGAACGGCATGCGAAGGAACTCGAAGAGGCCAAAAGGTGTAATCACCGCCGTCTTCGGCACGTCGGCAGGCCGGACGGGTACCTGGTGGTAACCCCGAATGAGGTCGACCTTGGAAAAGATCACCCGCCCCGCCAAACGGGCAGAAAAGTCCTGTATGTGTGGTATCGGGTACCGGTCGGGGGTGGTGGCGTCGTTGAGGTGGCGGTAATCGCCGCATTGTCGCCATCCGCCACCCGGTTTGGGCACGATGTGCAGGGGCATGGCCCACGCGCTATTCGAGCGCCGCACAATGCCCAATCGCTCCAGCGCGTCGAATTCCACCTTCGCCACGGCGAGTTTGGCCGGGTCGAGGCGGCGAGCCCTGGCGTAGACCGGTGGACCTGTGGTCGGGATGTGGTGTTCGACGCCGTGCTTGACGGCGACGGCTGAAAACGTTGGCTGCGTGAGGGCGGGAAACTCGGCGAGTAGGCGGGTGAAATCGTCCACGGCCGGGAGCGCGCAGGCTAGCTTGGTTGGTGCGGAGCCGCTCAATGAGGAAGCGAGCGAGCCAAAGATCTCCGCCTTGATGGGCCGACGCCGTTTGACGTCGACCAAAAGCCCATGTGCACAAAGGAAATCTGCACCCAGCAAGGCCATGGGCACATTCGCCGTGATGAAGTCCCACCTGAAGCGCTGGCCCCCGAAGCAGAATGCGACGCTGCGCGAACCGAAGGTGCGGATGGAGGAACCGTTTGCGGCGACCAAGGCGGGGCTGCACAGCGCGGCCTGTTGTCCTGCACCGAGGCGGGTATCACACTCAGCTGAGCACCGGTGTCGCACAAAAAACGCCGCCCGGATGCTGTGTCCGTGATAAACAGAAGGCTGCCTGAATGGCCGACGCTCATGGCAGGCAGCGAGCGCTGGCCTGGTCGTTTCCAGACCTGCCGAAAGTGCACGGTGGACGGCACGTTCTGGCCTTCTGCCCGAACCTGGCGTGGTAATAGCACATGGTCTGCTCTGGTGGAGGCTCCGGCGGTCGCGTCGGGTTCAGTCGACGGGGCGTCGCGGCGGCCGCTGCCGCCAGTGGCGCTGACTCGGCCGGTGGTGGCGCCGGTCGTGGCGCGGGCATTGCCTCGGTCGGCCCAGGGTTCCAGGCGGCCGCTCCGACGTGTCGCCTGGCCGAGAAAAATTTATCGGCCTCCTTGGCCAGGGCGCGAGGGTCCGTGATGGGCGAGTTAGCCAAAGCTAACCGTACCTGCCCGGGTAGCTGCCGGAGGAACAGCTCGCGGAAGAGGAAATCCGGGCTGTGGTCGCCGAGTAGAGCCAGCATGTGGTCCATGCGCTCGGATGGACGGGCCTCACTCAGCTCCGGGAGGTCGAGTAGTTGTCGCGCGCGTTCGGTCTCCGTGAGTCCAAACGCACCGAGGAGTAGGCCTTTGAACGCGCCGTATTTGTCGGCGTTCGGCGTGTTCTGTAGGAAGCTCAGGACCCGGGCCGCGGTGGAGGCGTTGAGCGCGGAGACCACATGGTGGTAGCGCGTTGTGTCCTCTGTAATGTTCCGCAGGGCGAATTGAGAATCCGCTTGGGCGAACCAGACGGCCGCGTGCGATTCCCAAAAGTCTGGGAGCTTCAAAGCTACAGATGACTCCATCGCCGTGTTCTTGAAAAGGGGTCACCAATTGTGGGAGCTATGCTCGCACGATAAAACCAGACAAAATGGACGACGCCAGGAGTTAAGTTTCACTGAGCTATTTATTTCCAGCTCACTCGAAAGAACTCAAAAGCACTGAATCAGTCCATCAAACGGGCGGCAATTTATAAGTAAAGCCCAACACACAAAAGCCACGCCTCTCAGGCGGGGCGTGGTATGCAAATAGGTAAGCCAAGTGTTCGCCCGGGAAAGGCAAGTCTGGACACGCCCGGGCGAGTCCGGACAAGTGACCGCTCGCCGGTTGCGTCATCGGCCGGTGCAAGGTAATTGTGTCATGCTTCCAGTAACCGCTACAAGCGTTTAATTTGAATAGGCTAATGGTAATTTAGAGTACTAGGGCATGCCCGTACTATATCTATATCTAAAATTATATCCCCCCCCCTCTATTTACATGAAATGGTTTGGTCCAAAGCGAACGGCTTGCGAGTGGTGACAATCCCCCCCCTCTATTTACATGCAATGGTTTGGTCCAAAGCGAACGGCTTCCGGAGTTTGGTAAAGAAATCGCCATCGCGTGCACAAACGCGCAGGAAAGCGAATGAATCGCAAATTCGTTTTTATTAGTTGTAAAACATAGTTTAACGCCAACATAGTTTGCAAACGTGAAATAAATGAATACGCTCTCAAATGTGCCATCCGAGGCAGAGTGTGCCCGCCACGTTCGGCACACGCGATCGTTCGCTGCTCTCTGATTGGTTGAATCGTTTTTTGGACATAGCTCGGTAAGTAATTGTCCGATTAATATGAAACCTTGAAAAGGCACATCCTCGGGTCCCCAGCAATATACCTGGCAAGTTAAAAGTATATCGGACCCGTGGTTGTCGAGAAACAGCGGTCACAGACAAACAAACAAACGTACAGACGTACAGACAGACAGACAGAGATTACTGGAATTATAGATAGATGCCAAGCCTTGCCCGGCCGAAGCAGTAGCAGTTGACAGGTTGCACTTACCTGTGATAAAATGGATCGAGCACACATAGGTGTGCTGAGAGTGACCAGCGACCAGAGCTGGCCGAGTTGGACCCTTCCAGAAGTGGTAAAACGGCTCGACTGATGGCAGAAAGCCATTTCTGGCGTCTCACCGGGTCCTGAGGTATAACATAAAACTGCCGCTCTGGATTCTTCAGCTCGTTGGCCGCGCAGCCGACAATACAGCAGCTTTTCGGCATTTTGCGGTTTCAAACTGTGACAAACACGTGCGAATGGCGCTCAATGTTTTCCCCAATTCCAAGATGGCGGCGGCTCCGCGGTGCCTAGCTGTGACGTCACGCCGACTTCCAGAATTGCTGTTGGGTGTTTGTATATCTGGCAATCCCTTCCGAACTCAAAGCTTAATGTGCTGTGACTGCAGATTGAAATCACAGGTACAGTGAGTACTGTGTTGATTTATGGATCGTCTCGTTCATCCTTATCCGACATGTTATGCGTGTATCAGCTGATCCAAGAACCTTGGACATTGTCAAAACAAACAAACAAACAAACAAACAAAAACACAATCCATACATGATATTCTAATCTTTAGAAAGGCCTTTCAACTTCCCATACTTTGTCTATATTTCATATTGTGTGCTGAATATCATTTTATCAGGTGGATTTGCTGATATACCTGTACCCAAAGTGCCTGATGTGTCGGAGTTCAACGTTCGAATTTTACCCACTTCTCCGATCTTCTTCTTCTTCTCTTTTGAATGCAGCACAAGGTTGCGGTGTACCATCATTGGCTGAGGTCACAATGCCCTCTGCTGGTCAGGGTAGGAATTTTGTAATTTGTTTCAGGGTGCCAGAGATAGCTCGCCTACTCTTCATGAGCGACGCAGTGGGATCTTCAACGTCCACGGGATCTTCAACGTCCACGGTCCACCAACTAATGCTGGAAGATAGGACGCCCGGCTTAACATCCACCCGTTTGATGACAGTTAATAGCTGGGTTGGGATTCAAACCCTGGCTATAGACAGGTTAGATCAGGTGAGTGGGGTAACCCATACCTTCATCCTCCCCCCCAGCCCCCATCCCCCATAAGGGTTGCATCACTCCACTCTTACATGATCCAGGTTACAAACACTTATATGAATGAAAACAAAGTTTTTCAAAAGGTATACCTTCTCCTTCTGTACCTTCCTATGCAGTCCATTTCCCAAACGATATGCCCGGCACGTAAACGTCTTGCCAGTGGCGTGAAATGCAATGCCATTCCAGAAACATGGTGACACAATCACCATCAATCCATGGAATACTCTCCCGTCTGCTTGTCAGATGAGATCCCGGGAAATTAGGTCCTGGGCGAGGATGAAGGGAAGGCTCGTGTGTCCGTGCGGATAGGTAAGGTATCGTGGAAGCCGAAGGTGTGCGATTATTTGCCCGGGGGTCCATTGTGCAAAAGATACCTTTATAAGTGTCAATCCAGGAAAATGGATCATCAAGGTGAGGGCTCTATTGTCTTCCTGGCCTGTTAAACGATTTACTCTGGTGTCCTCCATATTAAACCGCAAGATTACATCACTTAGACACTGGAAATTTTGTTTATTCTCAGATTGTCAAATTCAATGTTGAAATGAGTACTGAAGGTGATTTGGGCAGGATTTGGAGTTTGTTCAAGGTGCCAGTCTTCTTCTTCTTCTCTCATATGCAGCACAAGGCTTCGGGGTAGCATCATTGGCTGAGATTCCCTCTGCTGGTTGGGGCAGGAATTTCGAACTTGTTCATTGTGCCGGCGATAGCTCGCCTACTCTTCGCGAAGGACACTGAGATCTTTAACATCCACCAACTATTGCTGGAGGACGGAACACCTGGTTTAACGGCCATGCGAGGGATGGCACACACCTTGATGAATCACCCTGCCTGTGACACACCAGGATGGTTCCCTCCCACAGATCTCTCGATGTCCCTGTTCTCTGCTGTTGTACTTGGGTGCTTCCCTCTCCCTCCCACAGATCTCCCGATGTCCCTGTTCTCTGCTGTTGTACTTGCGTGCTTCCCTCTCCCTCCCACAGATCTCCCGATGTCCCTGTTCTCTGCTGTTGTACTTGCGTGCTTCCCTCTCCCTCCCACAGATCTCCCAATGTCCATGTTCTCTGCTATTGTACTTGTGTGCTTCCCTCTCTCTCCCCATCTTGTCTCCCACTCCCTTTTTGTATGCTTTGTGTGTCAGTTTGTCTTTTTGTGATTTATGTTAGCTCTTACACGATCCTGGATCTTGTAATTGTATACAAAAAAAAAAAAATGATGAAGCAGAAAGTGGGGATTTAACAGAAAAGGAACAAACCAACCAAAAACTAACAAACAAAAAGAGGTGAGGGAGAGGGGGAAAACCCACAATAATCTGGAAAAAGGAAGTTCTTGGGAGTGTTGTCATTTGGGGGTAGAAGAGGTCTCGAGTACAGATGGAGGATGACCCGAGGTCGTGGTGAACAGCTGTCTTGAAGCCCTGGAGGGAGGAACAGAGGCAACAGAGGGCAGAGGGTGCAAGACAAAAAAGGAGGTGGTAGTTCGAACACAGGGAATTGCGTTAAGATGTTATAAAAATCCAAGTCCTCAACAGAACAATGAGGCACGTGAAGATATGAATCTGTGGGAACTTTAAACAGGTATCAATATATTCCGTATCGAGAATGAAAATTATTTCTAACTCCACATCTTAAATATTATCATCCTGTCCTAATAACAAAGAATAAAAGGTTTAGGAGAAGAACTCACTTTAATACAAATAAATAATAATTTGTATTGTGCAGGTGTACCGCACTTACCTGCGTTCTGTGGACTAGCACGAGTTGGGTGACGTTTAATGATGAGTGAGGTTCTCGGTACTCATACTCACCTCTAAGATGTCTATCTACCCTGGGTTCGAATCCCGACTCACCTATAAATTGTCATCCTGGTGTTTCACAGTCAAGGTGATTCATCAAGGTGTGTGCCATCCCTCAGATGGATGTTATACTGGGTGTCCAGCAGTAGTTGGTGCACATGAAAGATCCCACGGTGTCCTACGCAAAGAGTAGACGAGCTATTCCCAGCACCATGAAAAATGATAAATTCCTGCCATATCCAGCAGAGGGCAGACACCTTTCCATGTTGTTCCCTCCCATTCTGATCTTGCTCTTCCACGATCAGTCTCGATCATGTACAGCACACAACATAAATGAATAATAACTGCACAACAGATGTCCAGGCATTCCTAATCCCATTGGGGCCTCCTTCACCCAGCCTCTGGGAACTGCAAAGCAAAAAAGAAAAACAATTTGAGAAGTTTTTGATGTTAATGGAAAAGTTTTTCGTGCATTGCATCCAAGATCAACACACATAGGAATGTGATTGAGGATATGAGAAACTTTTTACTCTTTCACTTTGTCACGTGGCTCCCAGGACGGAAAATTAATGAATAAGATGCCATTTGTCCCTTTTGTAGAGAAAGACACTGAAAGTCTCTTCATTGACGGAGCAAATGTTATTTTCCTGAAATACCTATATGGACCAAAAACATAACATCTGGCAGTTTAGTTTCGGAGTTTGCACACTCACTGCTGAGTTGTCTCTAGCTTAGGTTCGAATCTTGACTCCGCTAACAACTGTCACCCTGGGGTTTCGCATCGAGGCGATAATCAATGGGTGCACCATCGTCCATCCGAAGGACCACAAGCCAGCTGGAGGACCACAAGCCAGCTGGAGGACCACAAGCCAGCTGGAGGACCACAAGCCAGCCGGAGGACCACAAACCAGCCGGAAGACCACACGCCAGCCGGAGGACCACAAGCCAGCCGGAGGACCACAAGCCAGCCGGAGGACCACAAGCCAGCCAGAGGAACTACAAGCCAGCCGGAGGACCACAAGCCAGCCGGAGGACCACAAGCCAGCCGGAGGACCACAAGCCAGCCGGAAGACCACACGCCAGCCGGAGGACCACAGGCCAGCCGGAGGACCACAAGCCAACCGGAGGACCACAAGCCAGCCGGAGGACCACAAGCCAGCCGGAGGACCACAAGCCAGCCGGAGGACCACAAGCCAGCCTGAGGACCACAAGCCAGCCGGAGGACCACAAGCCAGCCGGGGGACCACAAGCCAGCCGGAGGACCACAAGCCAGCCGGAGGACCACAAGCCAGCCGGAGGATCACAAGCCAGCCGGGGGACCACAAGCCAGCCGGGGGACCACAAGCCGGCCGAGGGAACACAAGCCGGCCGGAGGGCCACAAGCCGGCCGGAGGGCCACAAGCCGGCCGGAGGACCACATGCCGGCCGGAGGCCCACAAGCCGGCCGGAGGGCCACAAGCCAGCCGGAGGACCACAAGCCAGCCGGAGGACCACAAGCCAGCCGGAGGACCACAAGCCCGCCGGAGGACCACAAGCCGGCCGGAGGACCACAAGCCGGCCGGAGGACCACAAGCCGGCCGGAGGACCACAAACCAGCCGGAGGACCACAAGCCGGCCGGAGGCCCACAAGCCGGCCGGAGGGCCACAAGCCAGCCGGAGGACCACAAGCCAGCCGGAGGACCACAAGCCAGCCGGAGGACCACAAGCCCGCCGGAGGACCACAAGCCGGCCGGAGGACCACAAGCCGGCCGGAGGACCACAAACCAGCCGGAGGACCACAAGCCAGCCGGAAGACCCTCTGTCTTTCACGAAGAGTCGGCGAGTCGTCACCGTCACTCTAAACATGACATTGCAAATTGCTGCCACTTTCCCTCGAACATCAGGACTCTCCATCCGGCTCGTGAAATTACTTGCGCCGAAAAAGACGTCCCCCCCAGCCGACCATACAAGGAACAATTGGTCCGCTAATAATAATAATAAGAAGAGACCGAGTATTTGCTTCAGTGATATTTACAAGTTCGGTGAGTAATGGGCTTTCAGGGAGTTTGTGAAATGTTTGTTTTCTGGAGTTTCATTCCCCTGACCATTTGCTTTCCTGGAAAAGGCAGAAAGATTTTGGGTCATGGGAGGGAACTCAAAGTTCATTGGAAAATAATGAATGTTCATTGCCTCCTCTCCACCAAACGGCACCGACTTGGTACAACACGTGAATCCCACAAATATCCTTTTCACTTCGTCTGTTCTCTGAAGAAAATGCAAATACTGTATGTGTTGTGTGTGTATGTGCGCGTGTGTGTGTGTGTGTGTGTGTGTGCAGTGTGTGTGTGTGTGTGTGCAGTGTGTGTGTGTGCAGTGTGTGTGTGTGCAGTGTGTGTGTGTATGTGTGTGCAGTGTGTGTGTGTGTGTGTGTGTGTATGTGTGTGTGCAGTGTGTGTGTATGTGTGTGTGCAGTGTGTGTGTGCAGTGTGTGTGTATGTGTGTGTGTGTGTGTGTGTGTGTGTGTGTGTGTGTGTGTATGTGTGTGTGTGTGTGTATGTGTGTGTGCAGTGTGTATGTGCAGTGTGTGCAGTGTGTGTGTGCAGTGTGTATGTATGTGTGTGTGCAGTGTGAGTGTGCAGTGTGTGTATGTGTGTGTGCAGTGTGTGTATGTGTGTGTGTATGTGTGTGTGTGTGTGTGTGTGTGTGTGTGTGTGTGTGTCTGTGTGTGTGCAGTGTGTGTATGTGTGCATCTGTGTGTACAGTGTGTGTGTATGTGTGTGTGTGTGTGTGTATGTGCGTGTGTGTGTGTGTGTGTGCAGTGTGTATGTATGTGTGTGTGTGCAGTGTGTGTACGTGCGTGTGTGCAGTGTATGTACGTGCGTGTGTGCAGTGTGCGTATGTGTGTGTGTGCAGTGTGTGTATGTGTGTGTGTGCAGTGTGTGTATGTGTGTGTGCAGTGTGTGTATGTGTGTGTTTGCAGTATGTGTGTGTGTGTAGTGTGTGTGTGTAGTGTATGTGTGTGTGTGTGTGTGTGTGTGTGTGTGTGTGTGTGTGTGTGTGTGTGTGCAGTGTGTGAATGTATGTGTGTGTGCACGTCTGTGTGTGTGTACAGTGTGTGTATGTGTGCGTCTGTTTGTGTGCAGTGTGTGTGTATGTGTGTATGTGTGTGCGCAGTGTGTGTGTGTATGTGTGTGTGTGTGTATGTGTGTGTATGTGTATGTGTGTGTGCAGTGTGTGTGTATGTGTGTATGTGTGTGTGCAGTGTATGTGTGTATGTGTGTGCAATGTGTGTGTATGTGTGTGTATGTGTGTGTGTGTGCAATGTGTGTGTGTGTGTGTGCAGTTTGTGTGTATGTGTGTGCAATGTGTGTGTATGTGTGTGTGTGTGCAGTGTGTGTGCGTGTGTGTGTGCAGTGTGTGTGTGTGTGTGTATGTGTGTATGTGTGTGCAGTGTGTGTGTATGTGTGTATGTGTGTGCAGTGTGTGTGTATGTGTGTATGTGTGTATGTGTGCAGTGTATGTGTGTATGTGTGTCTGCAGTGTGTGTGTATGTGTATGTGTGATTCCCACTGGGACCCATTGGAAATTTAGAGAAAGGAAACGTATCTCGTCGAAATCCCTCACAAATCCCCCAGCCCAAGGACAAAATATCGAATGACTCCGAGTTGTTGAGACACCAGATATTCATCCACCTACAAGTACAAGTTTCAGTCTGTGGGATGAATGTGCGGAAAGATTCAGAAGGAAAGTGAGGTGCGAAGAGGTCTTCGCTTGGATGGTCCCTTGAGGTGCTGCGCAGTCGTCACGTCATCGTCCGACCCTGGCAGGTTTGGGGTCAAAGAGCATCGTGTCCTCCTGAGAAAGACGGCCATGTTTCGGTGTCACGCTAAATTTAACTCTCGCTGATTGAAACCAGGCGTTTCCCTGAAAAAATATTAAAGGTTGTGGAATTCCATAGCAAGCAATTTGTAGGTCTCCTCAGATTAGGCAAAATCCGTCACAACATCAAGCATGTTTAATTAAATTGACAGTTATAAAACATATCCTCAGGACAAGTATTATGAACTGCACAGCATAGTCTTAATCTGATGTACCATGCTCTGTTACACTGTGTCGGCGCTGCCGAAGCAGTTTCTTGGCAAGGGTGACACTGGGTGGGTTGCCATTGTCTTCTCAGCAGTAGTTATGGCAGGAATTTGTAACTTGGCCAGGGTGAGGCGATAGCTCGGCTACTCTTTGTGAATAACACCGTAGGGATCTTTAACGTCCACCAAGTAATGCCGACGGACAGGACGCCCAGTTTCACGTCCATCTGAGGGATAGCAACACATTGATGAATCACCCCGGCTGTGAAACACCATGGTGACAGTTTATAGCTGGGTCTGGATTAAAACCCATCTGGACGGCTTCGAGGCGAGTGTGCGTACCCTCCAGGCCATGCTGCCAGCATGTGTGTGCAGTGTGTGTGTGTGTGTGCAGTGTGTGTGTGTATAGGAGGGCCAGTCAATAAGTAACCTTAAAATGGCGATATAATTCCAGAATGTAATCTGTTCCAGAATATTTCCAGAATAATTCCAGAATGTAATCTGTGTAGTTGTAGACGACATATGTTATATATATATGGGTAAGAGTCATGTTTTGCCTGTTTTATATCTGGCAACATTGAGCGTATGACGTCAGTAGAGCAGTTCCAAGATGGCGGCTTCCTAACAAGCATGCATCAGGGAGGAGCAACGTTCTGCCATCCGTTTCTTGGGAAATGAGGGTGTGAATCCCAGTGAAATCCATTGCAGAATGAAGATGCAATATGGTGACGCATGTTTATCTCTGAAGCAGGTGTACGACTGGGACAGGAAGTTTAAAAGTGGAGTGTCCAGTGTGGCAGACGCTGCTCGCTCCGGTCGGCCTCACACAGCTGACACACCCGAAATGCTTGCAGGAGTTGAGCGCGTGCTCAGGGAAAACCATCGCATTACCCTGGATTAAGTGGTCTCCGAATTGAACATTAGCCATGGTTCAGCACACCATATCATTCACAATATGCTGGGGTTTCACAAAGTGTCTGCAAGGTGGGTACCGAGACAACTCACACCCAAACTTGAAAGAACGGCGAGTGGACGCATGTGAAGAACTTCTGCGACGTTACGAAACAGAAGGCAACGCTTTCTTACAGTGCGTAGTGACAGGGGATGAAAGTTGGGTCCACTACTTTCAGCCAGAAACGAAGAGGGCAAGCAAAGAGTGGCGCCATTCAACTTCACCGAAGCCCAAACAATTCCGCACACAGCCGTCCGCTGGAAAAGTGATGCTGACGCTCTTCTGGGATATCCGAGGCCCACTTGCAGAGCATTACTTGCCCAGAGGGATCACAGTCACCAGTGCATCATACTGTGACCTCCTTAAAAATTATCTGAAACCAGAAATCAGATCAAAACGTCGTGGACTACTCACTACTGTTGTTTTTCTGTAGCATGACAATGCTCAGCCCCATACTGCCCATGCTACAGATGCATCAATTGAGGACCTGCATTTTGAGTGTCTTCCTCATCCACCCTACTCGCCAGACGTCGCCCCTTCGGATTACCACATCTTTGGCCACTTAAAGAGGCGCTTGGTGGAACCACTTTCCGATCCGATGAAGAGGTCCAAGAAGCGGTGCACGAATGGCTACACACGCAGCCAAAATATTTTTTTCTCGAGGAATCCAGGCCTAAGTAAAACGCTGGAAAATGCATTGCACACAATGGTGATTAAAAATACACGTTTCAAAAATCATCAAAACACAAAATCATCATAGCACATATTTCACCCCCTGCATGACCATGGCATAGATGTCATTACACATGTGTGTGCGTTTCTACTAGGTAGCGGGGAGGCACTATACAAGTAAGATGGTGGGGGCGCTTCAGGCTGTGGTGCCCTCAGTTAAAAAAACCAAGTCGTCCGACTTACGACTTCTTCATCCCCCCCTTAATTCTTGGCCCCCTTACAGCCAAACAGCTCCTTATGCTGTCGTCCCGCCGGGGAGGTCTCCACACCAGTCTCTGTTGCCTCAGACTTCCACACAGCCTCACGGGTCGCCGAGGTTCTCTCCATACCGAAGGGCACCCAAACAGACCCCCCCCCCACCCCACCGATGGGCTCCCAATTCCAGACACCACTGGCTACCAGGGACAATTACCGCAGAGGGGGCCGCAGTCACCGCTCCTCCAGGGCCTGATCCGTACCTGCGGACACACACAACTTCCCCACCCACAAAATCCACAAAACATTTCCTCCTCTGCTGCCATTCAATTCCCAACCACATTTCCAATCAAAATATGTCATAAAAAGGTACTGCCATGGCCTGCTTACATGTGAAATTCCCATTCGCATTTTAAAGTTCCAAACACATTTCAATCATAACTCCATCACAATTCATTTCCATTCTCCCGATCACACAAAAACACAAAACCTCCACATATAAACAAACGCCACCCACAAGACACTTTGTGGCACACATTCCAATCCCCTCACCGACCATGCCATCACTCTGACCCGCACCCTATTCCAAATTACTAATGTCCCAAATTTAAATAAGCAAGTACCGAAGCCTGGGACAGTACACCTCAAAGTACTTACCTCACCTTGATGTGCAGGTAGTTGCAGATTGGTCGGGTCGAAGAGTGCAATCCACCCTACCAAATTCCAAAATTTATCCCTTTGGGCCTATCAAATTTCACCAAATTTCCCTTTTTATCCCACTGTGCTGGCAAGTATGTGAATCCGCCTCCTCTTGTGACCTTTACTACACTACAACATTTGGCTATGACAGCCCTGCCCCTCTACCGTGCAAGGCCCACTGGGACAAGCTGAGCAGCCGAAACGCCAACATGGCCCATGAGTGTCCATAAGGATGCGACCCACCATCCATCCTTCGGCCCCTCTGCAAGGAACACGGTGCCACTAGCCCCAGCTGGCCAATGTGGTGAGCACCTGCTGCCATCTCTACCATTCCTAGGGCCTTGGACCTGGGGGGCACGGTCGCAGTGCGTGGCATCCTCATAACGTCCTCTGCACCTCTCACATCCCCCAATCTACTCATATGCAGCCCCCAGTGCCCACCCACACTTGACCACGCCCAAGGTCTAGTTGACAGCCTGCTCCCCCAGGAGACTCATTCCAGAAGACATGGTCCACACACCTCGGACACCCATTGCACCACGTTGACCCCCAGACTACCCAACTACATCACCACACCCCAACATCCCAAATATTGGCGCCATCACCCTCGTAGCCAGTTGAAAGCTGTGTCCTGCTCGTCTATCAATTTTATCCCAGCTTCCAACACTTTGGTCCAACATACTTGAATCAATAATGGTGTCACTGTGCAGTGTCTACCATGGCCTCATAAAATTGACCCTTAAATTTTGCATCTAACCATTAGATTACTTGTGCCAATTATTTTTCACGATTTACTAATCTCACCAAAGAAGTGTGCTTCTCCATACACATGCCAGCCGAGCATAGCCCCATTTGCTCAGCTCGTTACAAATTCCCGATTCATCAATTCCATGGCTCTCTTCTCAAGCCGAGAGTCCACAAATCACAACAGACCATCTGTTGAAGATTATTCTCACACCATCACCTTCCACAGATGCCCTAATAGTTGTCCGGTGGGCTATAACATTCCTGTCCATGCGGATCGACACGCGTCCATAGACCAGCACAGCATGGCAGGTCATCACATGCTTGTGGTTCCAGAGTCTCAGGGAGAGGCTGCCAGGCCACATGCCCAGGCGGTCACCACATCAGGCCCGTGTTGCCGCCACCAAAGCACGGCCCACAACACCTCCCCTAGTGGTCCTTATAATACACCATCCCAGGTACCTGTGAGAAACCACCTCGGACCCCTGCCCCCTCTCCCCCCCGGAGGTCTTAACCCTCACCAGGGTCCTGTGACCCTGCCGGCCCGAGACACACGCTCAGGCAGCGCTCCGATGCACAAGGGACACCACACTCCACCAGATCCCCCGTGGGGACCAGGCCGTGCCATGACACCCATGGTCAGACCCCACGTCCAAATCCTGCCAGCACAGCCCCCCCAAAACAAACAAAAAAACAAACAAAAAAAAAACATTGCCTCAAACAGGGAACCATGATTGTCATGGGGCCCGCAAGGCTAACCCCCGCTCTAGCGGGGAAAATGGCCTTAAAACGATCATTCATTCATTCATATACAGCCCCCCATCTGGCTGGCATAACCCAATTGCCAAGTGGGGCAATTTCCCATGAGGCCATCCCAGATGACCCCTCCTGGTACAAATTCCGCAGCCCGAGGACCAATTACCTCCAAGGCTGAGCCAAATTAAATTCCCATGTAAATGTAATTTTTTTTTATTTTTTAAGTTTTGGCCTCGCGTGTCCCACCGCAGCTGCAGGTAACAACCCCCTCCTCGGGTTGTTCTGCCCCTCCCTGCAGCTGTCCAAAATTCTCTATGGGGACCAGCTTTTCCGAGGCTCTATCTCCCGACTCTTCCATGTCCGAGTCCAGCTTGCAGCCAAAACACCCCTCAACGGGGTATGCCATTTCGGAGCCTCTTGTACCCAATTGTGGTTTATGGTGAGGGTCCCCTCGGTCACTTCAACCTCCTCCTGGGGATATGGGACGGACCGACTCACCTCATCTTCTAGGCTCTGTTGGACCTGAGCAACCTCTTCCTCGATGGTACTGTCCGAGGTGCTCGGCCGCTCTGGTACAAATTCATTCTTATAATCATCCAATTGCGGCTCCGACAGGTCTTTATCTACACACACCCGGTCCGGTTCCGTTACACGGACCTCCAATATTGTTACCCGCGGTTGCTCCGCACACCGCCCTGGTGCTGCAAAAGTTTAAATTCCTCCCCCAACTGGTGCATTGTGGCATCTACACAAATCTGATAACCTTCCAGGTCTTCTTCAGCCAAACATTCCCCATTTAAATTTGAGTTTCCCCCATTTACCTCCGAACATTCCGTCTCCTACGCTCCAAGCGCATCAGCTTGGGTCTCACACTCTTCCATTCCCACTGTCAACTCACCCCATGTTGATTCAAATTCTGCCACCCATGGCTTCTCCTGTCCCCCAAATTTATTCTCTAATTTGACCTCAAATTCACCCAGTCTGTCCGTAATTTGACAATCCATTTTCCCCTCTATTTTATCAATTCGTTCCCCCAGTTGTTGAGTTATTTCCTCAATTCTCCCTTCTAATTGTTCATTCATCTCCCTTATTTCATTCCCCCTGTTCACTCATTTGTTTGTTCATTCCCTCTATCTTTCCCTCCAATCCATCAATTCTATTTTTTATTCCCTTAATTTGTCCCTTCAATTCTCTCTTTAACCCATCAATTTTGTCATTCTGGGCATTAATTTGCTCACTCATTCCCTTCATATCTCCCTTTAATTAATTCCTTTGGGTATCCATTTTGTTTTCCAATCGCTCACCCATTTCCTTCATTTGTTCCCTTTGTTCATCCATTCCCCTTATTAATTTTTCCAACATGGCCTGGCAACCCATCGGGTCCGTTCCCATTGTCCCTAACTCCCTAATAGGAGAGGAGGGTGAACCAATGCTCGGGACAGGGAAAGCTCCAACCCTATCCTCAAACCCCTCTATCTCCGGCTCACTTCCATAACCTCGGGGCTCCCCAACCCACTTGGCCATCTCACTCACTTCTGCCCGCGTATTTTCTGCCCGCGGTGAGAAAGCAGTTCTCCTGCCCGCGTATTTTTACCTCAGAAAAAAAAAAATCTATTAAACATTTTCGAATACGTGATGCTGCACCTTGTACACCAATAACTATAGAATTTGGACGCCCCAGTACTATGAAAACTTTTGAATCCGAATGCTGGGCGCAATTTGCACCCAGCGTGTGTCGAACTCGCAACCTTCAAACACCGAGTGTCCACGAGGTTCGAATCCCTTACTCCTGACACCAGTTGTCATGTGACTACCCTGTGTGGTGAACACCATAGGGTAGCCCGGATGACCAAATGAGCTTTAACACTCTGAGGCGTTCAGTTCAAAATTACAGCGAAGAATACGCGTGGGGAAGCAAGTGGGGGTTAGGGGAGGGAAGCCGGAGCACTTACCTTTACGGATCCCCCCAGCAGCCCTCAAACCTGTAATAAATAAACTCACATGAAACGGAATTAAAATGTACAAAAATATGCAGGTTTATTTAATAAAATCTGTCCTCTGCACAGAGAAACGCAGTTCCCGGGCCGCGGCTCTTCCTCTGCACAACCACCAGTGAGATCCCGGAACATGGCCGCCCACGATAAAGCCTCCACAATGAGAGAAGGCAAGAGCGAGCAAGAGGGAAGGAAGAGAATACGCTGGCACACAACCGTTCACTGCCAGACTAAAACCGAGGAGACGAGATGCACAAACGTTTACTATGACATCCAGAATGAGAAGGGAAAATGTCTGCCGCTCCAACTATCTTGTACATCGTGGCTCTGACGGCATCCATGCCTGCTTCACCAATCAGCGTGTGCCACCTCTTTGTAGTCCATCTCTGCTCCTATCAGCAAGTCCCATCTTACCCGGGCTTGTGCCAACCAACTCCCCCCTCCCAATCACCGCTCCTTGGGGCGTGGCTCTCAGCCTTGCCTGCTTTGATGTTGTTATCCAAGTTGGGGTCGTCAGTGGTAGGGCTTGATGCATGATTTCCATTGGTTTTATTAATTTGTGGTGTTTAAATGTGCGATTTTGGCTGGTGTCGAGTGCAGTGTCATGAGGAACAAAGGTATGGCTTACAGAGGTATTTACAAACAGGGAATTAATTTACCCATAATCCCTAAGCTAATTAACAAGCCCCACTCCTCTGATGGGGACGAATATACAAACTGAACCCGACAGTCCGGTCTAATACAAAGTCCCCACTTATTACATGGGTGGTTCTTCTTCTTCTTCACAACAATCAGAGCACACTAATCTATATATTCTACCTGGTTCTAAGGTAATCATTGTCTACCCCCTGCAAACGTAACAATATATATATATATATATTATATATATATATATATATATATATACACATATATAAATAAATATAAATATACAGTGGCGTAGTGATGCGGGGTGGGGGGCCCGAGGGGGCGACCGCAGCAGGAGCGAAGTGGATGTGGGAGCCAAATGACACCCTCATAAAAACGTTTCCATGCTCCATTTGTTTGTATTGTATATAAATTATAATACAACAAACTCGTGAGATCACGATAAGCAACTTTCAGAACCACGTTTTACAGTTTAAACTCAGTGCTACATGTCAATGTGTCAGGTCGATGTTTACAAACTCCTTTCCATCCGGATTCACTTTTTTCCTCATTCCTATCTCTATCACCTCGCACAGTAAATAAATCCGTGTTATGGTGTTAGTAATTATCGGGCTGCCTGCTGCGTAGATGTCTTCTCTTGTATAATGAGGTTTGATATGCACTCGGTAACATGGAGATCGCCCATTGGCCCAATGGATGGAGGGGTGTAACTGTTGGACGTTTGTTATGTAATTACGTCAATCAAATCTAGATATCTCACAGTGTTATGTCCCAATGAGCGAGGCCAGGATCACGAGTCAAGTGAGTTCTTTAACTTCCTTTCCTTCCTCTGCTGCTCTGTCTCATCAGCTCCAGTCTCTAGGCCATATAAACACCACACCTTGCTGCATGCATGTTTGATGTCGTTTTTGTTAACAGCCTTGTACCATACCTGCCTGCTCTACTGCTTCAGCACTAGTTTACCTTTCACCAAGCCCAGGTCTGCTTGGACCAGGGGCGGGGATTATACGTTCGTTTTATTATTGCCAAATGGTACGAATATTATTATTGTTGTTAATATTATTAGTATTAAAAAATGCCTTGTTATAATGTTATCATTGTTTTTGTTATTACCCCCGCCAGAGGAGAGGGTATTGCATTTGAGTCCGTTTGTTTATCTGTTTGTCTGTTTGTTTGCCCGCACAGAATAAATATGATTTTCTCGGCAACCGTTGGTCCGATTGACAGGATATTTTCACCATCGGTGCAAACCCACCTGTATAATTTTTTAATGATAATTATGACGTCATAGGTCATGTGGTTCGGCCGCCATCTTGGAAAATCGAAAAACTTTGCATCTCTATATCTCTGAAAGCGCTGAATAGAAAAAATTGAGACGTAGCTCATTGTAAAGAACTCTCCATGGGGAATGAAATATGTTAATGATGATGTCATAGGTGCCTCCATTATGACGTCATAATTCGACAAGTACAAAACTTCATCCGATCAAGATGAAATTTCTTGAGCATAATCTAGGAATAAATTAGTTTAGAAAGAAAATAATGATTACGTCATCGGTCACGTGGTTCGGTCGCCATATTTGTTTTA
Source organism: Myxine glutinosa (assembly GCF_964187855.1). Taxonomy (NCBI): domain Eukaryota; kingdom Metazoa; phylum Chordata; class Myxini; order Myxiniformes; family Myxinidae; genus Myxine; species Myxine glutinosa. Next base: position 20,209,123 of record NC_136272.1, on the reverse strand, counting down.
ACACAAAAGCCGTAAAAATCACTGAAAATACATCCTGGCGAGGGTTTGCAATCTCTGATTGCTCTTTTTCTTGTTTATTTTGTAATAGGAATACCATGCCATGGAAGGACCTATTAAACTGCTCTATACACCTTAACATGGCGGTGTTTAGAAACATTGGAATTCTTCTGGATTCTTTGTAGTAATAAGCCTAATCATCTCAGGAGATCATATCTAAATCTATTCTCATTTTGAACAGGTTCCAGGGCTCTGCTGCTGAACCCGCTGGGGAAGCTTGGAACTCTTTCATATGGCCCCCCAATAGGAATTTCTGACTATGGCAGTGCCTGCAGGGGGGTTATTTTTGACCTTTGCCTCGAGCGCCACAAACCATCACAATGCCACTGTCTACATATATATATATATATATATATATATATATATATATATATATATATATATATATATATATATATTGTTGCGAATATGGAATTTGGCCTCCATATCCGCTTGTAAATATTCCCCTATTTTCTCCAATACTCCCCAACTTTCCCCGATCCCCCATTCCCTAGTCCCATTGCATGTAAATAACAATCAGTAGAGCCGACCTTCCCCTTATTCCCCCATTAAATGTCGTGCCCAGGTCCACCGCACCACACGTAGACAACTTTCGGACATCTTCCTAGTTATTCTTATTCTATGTCAGTTAAGGCCTCGTCTCCATTAATTATGACTCTTCGTTGCACCAGAATGTGATTATATGGCATCAGTAGTGAGTTTAGGACCTTTCCCATACCTCCTTCCATCTTCTTCCCCAACAATTACAACAACAACAGAGGAGATGGCGGCGGAGCGGGGGAGGATGCGTCCTCACACCGGCTCGATTAGCGCCATAGACCATGCGCTCCACGGGGTTACCACGAAGGGGCTCCTTGTCAGCTCCTCGTCAAGGGCGGAGCCTGGTACACCCCCCGCACGCACCCAATGAGAAGCAACGTGCCGATTCCACGAGGCGGAGCTAACGAGCCGAGGGCGTGTCACTCCCCGCCGGATATGCGCGGCCCCGCGCCGGATGTGACGTCAGATGCGCACCCAGCTTGGAGAAGGAAAGCCACCTGCGAGCGCTGAGTCAGATGCGCCCCCAGCTTGAGCAGACAAGACGCCATCCGAGCGCTGCGACCTCCCCGCATCTCTGGACCGGACCGAGTCGATTCTGCCTTGAGCCAAGAGTGCACCTTGAGCCATCGACTGCCTGCCTTTCCTTGCCATCAATCCCCGTGTGAGTCAGCATTTTGTCCCGTTTATCTGTCGTCTGTCCGGGGTTAATATAAGATTGTGTCTAAGTGCTTGTCTTTCTATGCTGTCCCTCTTGTAGTTGTAATCTAACCTTCCGCCTTAATATAACCTCCTCCGGAGGTCTTGAGAACTGAACCCCTGGTGTCGTATTGTGTTATTGTAATCCAGCCGGGTGTCTTCTTTTTCTTATTGAGCCAGCATCGCGCGACTTCGTCAACGTCGAGTATAGTCGGGTAATTTGTGCGGACACGACGGCCATTCCGCTCGGCCCACTTTAACATCAAAGTCGTGTCTGTAACAATTGGTGTCGAGGAGTGGAATTCGAACCCGGGACTAAATTAGTTAGGCCCAAATTTTGGGAGGGAAAATCGAGCCGGAGCGCGTACGGCGCTCGACCAAATCGATCCGGAGCGCGGTCCCGCGGTTACTGCGCTCGACGAAATTATAACGGCGAAATTTCGAATTTGTGTTACGAAACTCGAATTTTGAAAGTCGCGCCATGGCGGATCAAGACGGCTGGGGTCCGGTAGGGGAGAGTGAAGCAGGGTCGGTCCAGGACCAAATTGAGGGACATGAGGGACATGAGGAGAGCGAAACAGCGAGGGTAGCAGGCACGCAAAATGGCGCCTCGCAAGAGCGCGCGGTAGCCGAGCCCGCTGTATCAACGGGCTTTAACATGCAGCCGATTGACATACAGGCCCTCATTGCGCAGCTACAGGCAGCTGTACAGATGAGTATGGGGAGCCAAATTGAGCGATTGGGTGAGCGGTTGGGGAACCGGATGGATGCTCAGAGTGAGCAAATGGGGGTAATGAGGGACGAAGCGAGGGGTACCAGTGAGAAGTTAGACAATAATTTTGAGGGGTTAGACAACGGGATAAAAGAAGTGAAAAATGGGTTAACGGGGGTAGAAAACAGAATGGCCGCTCAAGAGAATCAAATGGAAGGGATGCAAAAGGGGTTAGAGGGGGTAGAAAACAGAATGGCCGCTCAAGAGAATCAAATGGAAGGGATGCAAAAGGGGTTAGAGGGGGTAGAAAATAGAATGGCTGCCCAGGAGAATCAGATAGAGGGAGTGAAAAATGGGTTAGAGGGGTTAGAAAACAGTATGGAAGGCAAATTGAGGGACATGAGGGACCAAGCGGAAAGGGAAGTTAAACAAATGGAGCAGCAGATAGAGGGGGTCAGAATGGGGGTAGAAACCAAACTGGATGCTCACAGGGAGGAAATGGAGCAGATGAGGGTGGCATCTGGGCAGGAGATGCAAGTGATGGGAGAGCAGATCAGAAGAGGAGTGAGTGAGGAGGTCGGAGGAGTGCGCGAGGAGGTGAGGCACTGTAAGGAGCACATGGAGAAGGAGGTGAGAAAGGGGACTGTAAAGTTACAAGGGGGCATAGAGGTCCTGACGCAGGAGGTGGAACAGCTGACGGAGGGACAAAAAGAAGTAAAGGAGCAGGTTCAAAGGAACACTGCGGTATTAGGAGGATTAAAAGCGACACAAAACGACATAAAAAACGACTTGATAGCGACAAAGAGGGAATGTCAGATGGTACGTGAGGGACTGACAACGAGGCTGGACGAGGTGATAGAGGTTATGGAGACGACGGACCGGCAGGTGAGGACGCACATGGAAACGGTCAAGGTAGCCTTAGAGGATGAGCTTGAGGAGACGTACCGGGACATAAAAGAGGTGAAGCAGAAATTAGAAGAAGTGGAAGAAGGGGTGAGCGAAATTAAGAAGCGACGGAGAGAGGATAACAAAGAGATAAAGGAGGAAGTAAAAGAATTGGTCCAAAGTCTGTGTTTGGATCGTGATGATGTGCTCATTAACCGGATGAGGGATTCGCAGGTGATGGAGGAGAAGCGAAGAGGAAGAGGACCCGGTGTAAGTGGTGACCAATATGGTCGTGCGTATGATGCGCCAGGGGATTTAAGAAGCTTGGGGATTGGGTTGGATCCGGGTGTTCGTGAAAGGCCGTTGGTGAGGTGTGTGACAGGTCTGGTGTGCGAAAGAGGAGGTGTGCGAGAAAGTCCGACTCTGGGGTGTGTGAGGAAAAAGTGTGTGCCAAGGAGTGAGGGTGTTGGCGAGAATGAGTCGGTCGTAGCGTGTGTGCGAGGGAGCACATGGAAGCGCGGTGTGGTGAGTGTTACAGAGGGTGTGACGGGAGAGTGTGCGCAGGAGTGTGCGCGAGAAAGGTGTGTGACGGACAGGTGCATGAGGAAAGAGTGCGCTGTCAGAAGTAAGGAAGAGTGTCCACCTGTGGTGAGTGTTACAGAGGGTGTAACGGGAGAGTGTGCGCGAGAAAGGTGTGTGACCGACAGGTGCATGAGGAAAGAGTGCGCTGTCAGAAGTAAGGAAGAGTGTCCACCTGTGGTGAGTGTTACAGAGGGTGTAACGGGAGAGTGTGCGCGAGAAAGGTGTGTGACGGACAGGTGCATGAGGAAAGAGTGCGCTGTCAAGAGTAAGGGTGAGTGCGCTGTCAGGAATGGAGGTGAAAGTAGTGAGAGTGACATGGAGCGTGAGTTAGTTGTGACAGGTGAGCGAGGATGTACACCTGGGATGGAAGGATGCGCACCTGGAATGGTAGAGCGTGAGTGGGAATGCACGCTGGAGTTGGTGGTGAGGCACGTGGTTGGGTGTGCGAATGAGGGCACACCTGTGATTGTCACAGAGGAGGTGACCGAGGAGGGGGCGCGAAGCGGTGTATTGGTGAGGTGTGCGACCAACGAATGTGTGCCAAAATGTTCGGTGGTCAGGTGTGTGACCAAGGCTGTGAGTGGAATGAGAGTACCGAGGTGTGTAAGGAAAGGTACGACGAGGAGCATGGAGACGGCTGGATGTGTGAGCAAGGAACGGGCTGCGGGGTGTAAGCATGCAGGTGAAGCATCGACGTTAGACGGGGTAGAGTTTAGAACGACTTATAGCCGAATCGGGCCCTCGGTGCGTGCTGGGCCTCGCTTTGAACGGCCGCGTCCGTGCTCCACTAGGCGGAGCGGGCAGCCCGATAGGAAGGGTCGTTATGGCGACCACGTTTTGTTGAGACGTGCCGGCAGGTCGAGATCGGGACATTGGATGGCTCCACGCCGAGGTGATGCGTGGGATCTCGGCACGGGTAAACCCCCGTCCCTGCACCGAGTGCCGGACGCATTCAGCCGCTGGCACAAAACAACCAGCATCCATTGCTTGGCTTTACGAAGCCGGGCTTTGGACAGGGATTGGCGCACCGAGAGGTATTAGTGAGTCGACTGGGTGATGAGGTTAGTGTATTGGACCCAAAATTAGAGAAAAACAAAATTTGATGATTGGCAAGGGATTGGCAGTAGTGATTGGCAGATGATGGGCAGTGATTGGCAAATTTTTAATTTGTTGAAATTTGATGTGCAAAATTGGTAGTGAGAGACCCCCGATGTGGTGGGATGGCAAATCCACCATCCCTCACAGGTGGGGGGCAAAGGAGCAATAGCTTATGGGGTGTATGGCAGTGAAAACTAGCCCGGGTAGGTTAGGATATTGTGTGTAGGGATCTAGAGAAGATGACCTTAGGTAACGTTAAGGTTAGTTAGTGACTGATACCTGTAGTGGGGACGCAGGTAGATTAGTGTGGATTATAATGACGAGGGAGCGCAATAGTTAAAGGGACGACTGGGAAGCGCAAGTTTCAGAAGGGAGTAGTTAGCTGAGATGATGCTGTGTGTGTGAGGATTGAACAGGTGTGATTGCACAGGTGTGCAACTGGACAGGTGTGTGGAGTAGTGTATGAGTAGTGAGTGTTGTGGATCAGCGCGAATGCGCTTGGGGAGAGAAGGGTGCCGGTGGCACCAGGTGTGAGAGCACAAGTGTGCAGGTACAGGTGTGTGGAGAGAGTTGGAGTAAGTGGTACGGAGTGGTGTGCATGGTGCGAAGGTGTGGATGGGGGAAGAGTGGACCCCCATCACGGATACCCGGGGCGGGTAGTGTAAGTGTTAGGTAGAGGGTGCAGGTAAATTGTGGTTGGATATTGGCATCTGTGGTGCGGTTGCAGAATGGTGTTGTGAATGGGTGCATTAGTGTTGTGGAAATGGCTGGGCGTGTAGCCTGTTAGTGTGTGTAGTTGGTTGAGCACTCCACCACTGTGAGGATGTCGGCCAGGTGAGGCCGCAGGTGGGCTCTGGGAGCCGGTAGAGTTGTGGATGGGGCCCGAGGATCCGGAGGACGGACCCGGGTAGCCCAGTGCCAGAGAGGGCACCGAGTGGGGAGAGTGCCAGAGGGCCTTCCCCAGGTAGTTAGGTTAGGGTAAGGAGCAGGTAAGCTCGGAGGCAACTGCAGTGGTGGAGGTGTGCAGGTGGGTAGACCCACTGGGAGAGGTACACGTCGCAGCCCAGAAATTGTGCGAGGGCACCGGGAGATGAATCGGGGGAGTGAGCCCCCAAATTGAAGAGCACCACAGTTTGGCCAATGGGAATTGGTTTTTAGAACCCATAGAGTAAGAGGGCCAATGGTTTGGCCGGAGAAAGACCCCGGGTAGTGTAAAGTTGTTAAAGTCATTTAGGAAATAGTTAGGATTGAAGAACCTGTCGCACCATACGCAGCCACTTACCTGTGGTGATGATGATGACTCCACACCTGTGTTTTCTTTGTTTTGTTGCAGGAGATGAATTGCTGTGTGGATTTGTGAGACGCATCACGACGTGGATGAGACATTGGGGTGATTCCATCTCTCCCTCCTTAGGAGGGACTGATGATGAATTGGTGATGGCAAATTATGATGTTGAGTTGGAGATGGCAAATTTTGATGAGAGTTGAAAATGGCAAATTTGATTGGTTAGGAGGGAGAGAAGACGAATTTGGTATATGGGAGGAACGGGGAAGACAGTAGGGATGTTTGTTGATTTGTAAAGTAGATGTTTATGGGTAGTGTTGTGTTTTGTGGATACAGTAAGGGGTAAGGGAGGGGCCATGTAGGTTACCTGGTGGGGGGGGGGGGCGTACGATAGGAACGTACCTGTCTCACCTGGTTCCCATGTGCCCCCAGTGTGCATCACCTTACATTGCGTGCACTTTTGCGCCCTTACCACCTTACTCACTTGTCTGCTTCTTTTGTCTCCCACCTCCGAGGATCTGGCTTTGGGGTAGAGAGAGAGGAGAGAGAGGTGCTGGCTGCGCAGTTGTGGGCCTGCACTTTCGCTGTTTGCTGCCGGGATCGATACACCATATGGACCGCAATGTTTGTGGCCACCCACAATGGACCGCAGTTCGTTTGCGGCCAAGCACCACCCGGGGATGGACCTATGGGTCAACGTGGCACCTATGCCATACAGGTGAACCACTAATAGTTAACACCGCCAAGTGCACCACAAGAAGAGCAAGAGACACCTGCAGGGTTAGGGGTTGTCGAATTTATTTTTATTCCAATGAACAATGGTGACTGCACCGATTGGTGGTGGGGTGGTGCTGTTGATGCTCGGGAAGGGTGCTCTGCACGTTATTAAAGGCCGTCGGCCACAGAGCACTCGTGGGTTGGTGTATCGATGCTGGCAAGCGCGCTCTCTCTATGCATAACATCTGCATGTGTTCCTCCAAAGACAGGTCCTGGATCGTAGTGTAAATAGCAGCGTAGTCTTGTAAATAATGCTCCCTACCGGCTGTATGTTTAGTTTGAGAATTCTTTCCGGATTCGGTTATCCTGTGGGTGTGTTTCTGTGAGGAGAAGGGTGCAACGTCGCAGGGGGACATATTTACTCATTTGTGAATATCTGTAAAACTGTCGCACTCAGGGTAGAGTTAATAGTAGAGGGAACTACATTGCGTGCCACACTAAAGTAGGTAAAAAATTTATCGGGTCGGGACGCCCCGGTAGAGAAGGGTGCAATGTTGCGAATATGGAATTTGGCCTCCATATCCGCTTGTAAATATTCCCCTATTTTCTCCAATACTCCCCAACTTTCCCCGATCCCCCATTCCCTAGTCCCATTGCATGTAAATAACAATCAGTAGAGCCGACCTTCCCCTTATCCCCCATTAAATGTCGTGCCCAGGTCCACCGCACCACACGTAGACAACTTTCGGACATCTTCCTAGTTATTCTTATTCTATGTCAGTTAAGGCCTCGTCTCCATTAATTATGACTCTTCGTTGCACCAGAATGTGATTATATGGCATCAGTAGTGAGTTTAGGACCTTTCCCATACCTCCTTCCATCTTCTTCCCCAACAATTACAACAACAACAGAGGAGATGGCGGCGGAGCGGGGGAGGATGCGTCCTCACACCGGCTCGATTAGCGCCATAGACCATGCGCTCCACGGGGTTACCACGAAGGGGCTCCTTGTCAGCTCCTCGTCAAGGGCGGAGCCTGGTACACACCCCCCGCACGCACCCAATGAGAAGCAACGTGCCGATTCCACGAGGCGGAGCTAACGAGCCGAGGGCGTGTCACTCCCCGCCGGATATGCGCGGCCCCGCGCCGGATGTGACGTCAGATGCGCACCCAGCTTGGAGAAGGAAAGCCACCTGTGAGCGCTGAGTCAGATGCGCCCCCAGCTTGAGCAGACAAGACGCCATCCGAGCGCTGCGACCTCCCCGCATCTCTGGACCGGACCGAGTCGATTCTGCCTTGAGCCAAGAGTGCACCTTGAGCCATCGACTGCCTGCCTTTCCTTGCCATCAATCCCCGTGTGAGTCAGCATTTTTGTCCCGTTTATCTGTCGTCTGTCCGGGGTTAATATAAGATTGTGTCTAAGTGCTTGTCTTTCTATGCTGTCCCTCTTGTAGTTGTAATCTAACCTTCCGCCTTAATATAACCTCCTCCGGAGGTCTTGAGAACTGAACCCCTGGTGTCGTATTGTGTTATTGTAATCCAGCCGGGTGTCTTCTTTTTCTTATTGAGCCAGCATCGCGCGACTTCGTCAACGTCGAGTATAGTCGGGTAATTTGTGCGGACACGACGGCCATTCCGCTCGGCCCACTTTAACATCAAAGTCGTGTCTGTAACAATATATATATACAATATATATATATATATATATATATATATATATATATATATATATATATATATATATATATATATATATATATATGTGTGTGTGTGTGTGTGAATGTAACCATCTTGTGGAGTAAACAGGCATTTATGGCTCTAAAAAGATATTTTACAGTCTAGAAGAGTGCTAATGCATAACGTGTGTGAGTTGAGAAAGTTTCCAACAAATTGTTCCATAATTGTCTGAGGTACCCAGTAACGCATCTCCCTCGGGCTTTCTCAGTTTAAAATAATTTCTTCGGTTTAGTTTCTCGCCTGTACTTGATGAGTGAGTCCAGGAGGTCAGGATTATTTATACACACATTAATTTTTTCTCCCTCTTTGTCAAACATTGAGCTGCAAACAAGATAATACGTTACATCCGTGGAATACATTTAGCGACGGCTCTTCCAATTATACGACATGGTGTGATGGTGGATTGCTTGCATGTGTAACCTCTATAGAGGGGGTGGGGAGAGGGAGGAGGGGTGGGGGAGGGGGGTGGTTGTGTTAGGGTTGAGGTTAGGGTCAGGGTTAGGGAAGAAAAACACATAACCCCCCAAGCTGTCTTCCTTTGTATCTTGTTGTAGGAGCTTAGTCCAGATATTTTGCTTTATTTAGTTTGGACATATTGTGTTCACCTGTTTAGAATTTGCACATTTTGTGTTTCACTCCTATTGATTTCGATGTGTTTGTTCAGAATGACCTTCCTCTTCAAAGGGCATTCATTCGCGATTTCATGACTGAATGACATTGACAGGCTTACACGTAAAATTTCTTCAGGTAAAACTAGAGGCAAAATTCTTACAGGTAAAACTATAGGTAAAATTCTTACAGGTAAAACAATGGGTAAATTTCTTACAGGTTAAACTATAGGTAAAAATTTTACAGGTAAAAAACTATCGGTAAAATTCTTACAGGTAAAAAACTATAGGTAAAATTATTACAGGTAAAATTATAGATAAAATTCTTAGAGGTAAAACTATAGGTAAAAATTTTACAGGTAAAAAACTATAGGTAAAATTATTACAGGTAAAATTAATTATAGATAAAATTATTACAGGTAAAACTATAGGTAAAATTCTTACAGGTAAAACTAAAGGTAAATTTCTTACAGGTAAAACTATAGGTAAAATTCTTACAGGTAAAACTGAAGATGAAATTCTTACATGTAAAATTATTACAGGTAAAATTTTACGATTGCAGCTTTTACCAATTAATATAACCTTACTTTTAATATAATTGATTTTATGAATGAAAATATAATAATTTCATGATGTTGTAGTCATAATTTTACCAATAATTTATTATATATATATTAGAGGTAAAATTACAATATTACAGTGTAGGTAAACATGTAAATTTTAGAGGTAAGATTATAATGCGTCACTAGTTAACAGTTAAATATCAGTGGAGGCTGATGAACTGATGATGGTTCATACAAACATGTCATGAGCACGAGTATAAACATGAGCAAAAACTCAAAATACCTCCTCTTGGCCCCACAGGTAGAGATTGAAACTTTTACACCCATTTCAGGAATTATTTGTGGATACGCAGAACGTGTTTGTTTTGCAGCTTTTACGGGCATCAATAGTACGTTGTTTCCATTGAAAAGTGAGCGAAGCGGGGAAATAAACAAATTATTTTCCAGTAGTTTGGGGATCATTATTCACCTTGTGGGACTTTGAGAGTTTTACCTTCATTTGTTTCCCATTTCTCTAGAGAAAAAACCCCCCAAATAAATGACTTGAGCAAACATCGAAAAGATAGTTGCTTATCTCCGTTGGAGTTTTTTCATCACGAGGTGGCGCCAATGGCTGGCTTTCTGCGAAACTAAGCATTATAATTAATAAGAGAAAAGGAGTCTGGGAATCTTTTGCAGTCTGGGATCAATACCTGCTCAGAAACGCGCAAATTCGTCTGAAAGCTATAAAAGAGAATGTAAAGGTCACAGAAAATGCGGATACATCAGGTCTAGCACTTTATCCTAATATTGCGTATAAATAAATAAATAAATAAATAAATATATATGTATATATGTGTGTGTAATAAAACGCAATCACGTCTCTCACCTGTAATTCGAGAAATTAACCAATCAGCCCACAAAAATATCAATTATCCCAAGTGGCAAGGATTATATAAAAGAACTCCCCCCATGCTCTTCTTGCCGAAGAAAGCGAGGTATAATATATTTATATATATATATGGTATAATATTTCTGCAAGCCAGATACAATAGCCCATGACACCTAAATAGTAGAACAAAGCGTATATGCAGATTGAAAATATAAAATATTACTCTTTTTTTTTTTGTATACAAGATCGAGGCTCGTGTAAGAGCTAACATTGATCACATAAAGACAAACTGACACATAAAACATAACATAAAGGGAGCGGGGGACAGGATGGGGAGTGAGAGGGAAGCACACAAGTACAACATTTGAGAGCAGGGACATCGGGAGATCTGTGGGAGGGAGAGGGCTTGTGGGGAGGAGGCATGGGAAAGGGGTTAGAGGTAAAAAAAACAAAAAAACATATGGACATTGCAAGGACTTCCAGGAAAGAAGTTGGTATTTCAAAAAAATTGATCTGGGGTGAATTAACGGGGGTAGAAAAGATCAAGGATTTGGATGGGGGATGATAAGAGATGGTGGTGAACAGCTGTTTTAAAGACCTGGAGAGTGGAGTGGGATTGAAGAGAGTGAGGGAGTTTGTTCCAGAGGTGGGAGAAAAGAGGAATGAAAGAGTGAAGGTGAGCAGAGAGTCTTGATTTTGGCAGTTTAACCATAAGAGGGTTGCTGGCAGATCTTGTGCGACCTGTAGGAATATTTGGGGGACAGAGCCCAGAGAGAGCTGGGGGAGCAAGGCCGGAGAGGAGTCGGTAGAAGACAGAAAGACCACCAACCTGCCTGCGGTGAGTGAGTGAAAGGCCCTCGGAGTTAGCTTCATCGCGGGAGATTCCAATGATTCTGAAATCCAATGATATCCACTCTCCCCTGGTCTTAATAACCAGGGTATAGATAATTTTCAAAATAAGGGCAATACCCCTGGGCCTCACCTCATGGAATAAAGCAGTAGAATAAACACCGACGAAAGGTATTTTAAATAGTGTCACGGTATTTTAAACCAATTTCAATGGTCGCTAGGCGACAGGGCAACGTGTAGAATCATACTAACGTAATTATAAGACTTTAAACAAACAAAGAAAAAGTACATATTTTGGGGGGAAACTCGCTCCTCCTCCCTGTAAACCCCATAGACCCCGATTTTTCTAATGCCGTGAACACACATTGGTACATCATTTGTGATGAAGGTTGTGATGAAGTTTCATCAACTTTGTGTGTGTGGTTTTGGAGAAGAGAGCAAGTACCTATTTTATGGGGCTCAACCCCTCGTAGACCTTTATAGACCTCGATTTTTTCTAATGCAATGAACAAACTTTGGTACATCACGGGTGATGAAGGTTGTGGTCAGTTTAATTAAAATAGAGCGTGTTGTTTTGGAGGAAAAAGAAAATTCCTATTTTGGGGGGTCAAACCTGGATCCACTTTGACCCCCGTTAGACCCCGATTTTTAAAAATGTCGTGAACAAACTTGAGTTGCCCCTTACCAAATATAATTTGTGCCATGTTTGGTCACAATCCCATCAGCAGTTTTGGAGAAGAAGTTGCACGTGTTTGCAGACCACTCTTCTCTGTCTTTCTCCCAACACTCTCGGTCTCTCCCCCACAAATCTGTCTCTCCCCACCATTCTCTATCTCTCGCGTCTCTCCTTCACTTCTATCTGTCTCCTCATTCCTCTCTCTCCTCTCCCCTCCACCTTCCTCTCTCTTTCCCTCACTTCCACTTGCCTCGTCGGAACACCCTTTGCACCCGGAGTGTACGGTATAGAGACAGGTGAGGCTTCGCTCTTCCCCCTACTTTCTCCCTCCCCTGTCTCTCCCCTATTTACCTCCCACCCTCAATCCCTCACACTTCTCTGTCTCTCCCCCACCTCTCGCTGCCCCTTCTTTCCCCCACCCTTCTCTGTTTCTCCCTGAGAGAAGAGAGGGGTAGGGTAGAGACCAACAAACTACTCTCTCTCCCCTCTCCCTCCTCATCCTGGCCACTCCTCCCCCCTTCCCTCTCTCTTTCCCTCGCTCCCACTCCCCTCCTAGGACACCCCACTCCCAGAGTTTACAGTACTAGGGCATGCCCGTACTATATATAAGCTAGGACGTGCCCATACGTGGGTGCCCGTTCCTTGCCAAAAAAAAAAAAAAAAAAATTTGTGTAGGGGTGTGTGTGTGTAAACATCCTAGGGCGTGCCCGTACGTGGGTGCAAAAAAACATGCGTGCAAACAACAACAACAAAAAAAAACTTTGAAACCACGTTTGAAACCACGGCAGTAACGACCACAGAACCCCCCCCCTCTATTTACATGAATGGTTTGGTCCATTCGCAACGACCACAGAACCCCCCCCTCTATTTACATGAAATGGTTTGGTCCAAAGCGAACGGCTTGCGGTGTTTGGTAAAGAAATCGCCATAGCTCGGTAAGTACTTGTCCGATTAATATGAAACCTTGAAAAGGCACATCCTCGGGTCCCCAGCAATATACCTGGCAAGTTTAAAGTATATCGGACCCGTGGTTGTCGAGAAACAGCGGTCACAGACAAACATACAAACACACATACACACATACACACATACACACATATACACATACACACAGAGATTAATGGAATTATAGATAGACTAGGGCATGCCCGTACTATATCTATATCTAAAATTATATCCCCCCCTCTATTTACATGAAATGGTTTGGTCCATGAAATGTTTTGGTCCATTCGCAACGCCAAAGCGAACGGCGAACGCTTTACATGAAATGGTTTGGTGCATGAAATGTTTTGGTCCATTCGCAACGCCAAAGCGAACGGCGAACGGCTTGCGAGTACAGTGACAATCCCCCCGGGGTTTTAATTAGTTTTAAAACGGAGCTTGGCAACCGCTGGCGTTCTTTAGCCGGCAGCTTCGCCCGCCCGAACGCCGTTACAGTACCTTCGACCGCGAGTTGCTCGGACTTCACTTGGCGGTCAGGCACTTCCGCCATCTGCTCGTGCGAGTACAGTGACAATCCCCCCCCCCTCTATTTACATGAAATGGTTTTTATTAGTTTTAAAACATAGTTTAACGCCAACATAGCGCCAACATAGTTTGCAAACGTGAAATAAATGAATACGCTCTCAAATGTGCCATCCGAGGCAGAGTGTGTCCGCCACGTTCGGCACACGCGATAGCTCGCTGCTCTCTGATTGGTTGAATCGTTTTTTGGACATAGCTCGGTAAGTAATTGTCCGATTAATATGAAACCTTGAAAAGGCACATCCTCGGGTCCCCAGCAATATACCTGGCAAGTTTAAAGTATATCGGACCCGTGGTTGTCGAGAAACAGCGGTCACAGACAAACAAACGTACAAACGTACAAACGTACAAACGTACAAACGTACAAACAAACACACAGAGATTACTGGAATTATAGATAGATAGTGACATGTGGTGAGGCTTCGCTCTCCCCTCCTCATTTCTCCCTCCCCTCTCTCTCCACCCCTGCCCTCTCCCCCATCCCCTCCCCTCTCCTCTCACTCCCCCTACACTCTCCCCCCCTCTCTTAATATTCCTGACACGAAGCGACTCTGCGTTGCCTGGCAATGCCGGGTACTTTTGCTAGTATAGAATAAAGATAGATATATGTCCCAGGTTACCTTGTTTGAAAGATGAATTTCGGTTTAGCTTGAATTTTGTCTCATTCATTGTTGGCATTTTACGCAACGTTAATCAATCTATTTGGCTGAGCTAATTATCTATTTTTTGTCCCATATTCCCAGTGCTCACGGTTAATTATGGATTACCTCTTTGACTATTGCAAGCCTTAATTGCCACCGTATAATTGCAGCACTGGCGTAAAACAAATAGTAATAGAAAAGATATCATTCCCTAAAAACCCCTGGCCTGTATCCCAGCATCGTTGCTGGGGAATGCTCGATTTAATTGCTAATCATTTACGTTTTGCACTTGACATCAGTGAAAATTGCAAAGCTCAGAACGGTGAAGCTTGTAGTTCAAACCGGCTTCCATCAGTGTGGCAATTAGCGCTTTGGAACCATTTAGTGTGACCTACTTGGAATAGTCGACCACCCTTACCCCCCACCGTGGTTCCAAAGGCGGACCGTCACATCCATCTAAAGTCAATGTCATTTTTCATTGCCCCAACGCATAATAGTTTAGGGACTTATTTTCACATTGTTACCCTCTGACCTGTCCCCCGGGTGTAGAATTTACCGCCGACTACAAAGAGCTATTCTCAAGCGGAATCGAATGGTCTTTGTCTTTTACAAGGCTGGCTAATGGAGGAGCAGAACTGGAGATAGCAGGATATTACCGGCTGAAGGTTTGTAAGGCAAATGTATCAAACTTCCTCGTGAGCACGATGAATGTTCCTGTAAAATGGGAATAAGAGCGAGCGAGATGCCTCGTACGATGAAGTACGTATTGAAAATAATGTACAATAGTGTCCTATTAACCATGTAGAAATGCAGAATGTCTAACCGTTGGTATTTGGAGATATTATTGTTGCCATGACTTACTGTTGAATGGTCGCAAATGCTCGGATTTTCATGTAGTTTCTCAACAACCATTCATGGTCTTTTCTTCGTTTTTATTTTCTTCTCTTTGATTGGAGGGTCGTTGGACAGAACTATGTTTGTGCACCCACGTTCAGAGAGGCTCCGCAGGTCAATTAAAGGGTCGTAACTCGATAGTCCTTCTTCATTTTTATTTTCTTCTCTCTGATTGGAGGACTGTTGGACAGAACCAAGTTTGTGCATCCACATTCAGAGAGGCTCTGCAGGTCAATTGAAGGGTCAAAACTTAATGGTTGTTCTTCTTTTCTCCATTCCTCTCCCTGATTGGAGGGCTGTTGGACAGAACCAAGTTTGTGGACCCATGTTCAGAGAGGTTCTGCTGGTCAAATAAAAGGTCGTAACTCGATAGTCCTTCAATATTTTAATTTTCTTCTCTGATTGGAGGTCAGATCCCGGTGTGTACCCCGGTTTAGAATAGGTACACCGTATCCCTGCGCATCGTAAGAGGCGACTAAGGGTTGGCGTCAGGAAGGGCATCCGGCCATAAAAAAAAACATTGCCTCAAACAGGGAATCCATGATTGTCATGGGGCCCGCAAGGCTAACCCCTGCTCCAGCGGGGAAAATGGCCTTAAAACGATCATTCATTTTATTCATTCTCTGATTGGAGGACCGTTGGACAGAACCAAGTTTGTGGACCCTTGTTCAGAGAGGCTCTGCTGGTCTATTGAAGGGTCGAAACTCGATAGTCGTTCTTTTTTTCTAGTTTCTTCTTTCTGATTGGATTACGGTACCCTTGGACACAACTAAGTTTGTGGACCCATGTTCAGAGAGGCTATTAACAACTGTTAGTGCATCTATAAATTACGTACGATTACAATATAAGCACGGCTATAAAGAATGTATATTAAGAAGCTTGAGTGCATCTATAAAGTATGTACTATTAGAACTGTATACACCCAGAAAGTATGGAATGTGATTACGTCTATGAATTACATACACTACATCTATAAAATACATACATGAATCGATACTATAAAACTGAAAAGGTCTGTTTCTCGACTGTATGAACATAACCATACGTCATCCATACATCGGCTACCCACCACACAAACACACCAGCACACAAACACCACACAAAACAAGTCCTGGTGATTGTCAGCAATCTCAAATTGCTCTTTCTTGTTACTTCCGCCACCAAAGGTTTCACCCCTGTCTGTTTGTCTGTCCGTCCGTTTGTCTGTTTGTTTGTGAACAAGATAACCCAAAAAGTTGGAGACGGATTCGGACGAAATTAGGCAGAGATGTAGCGTATGCGACAAGGACAAAACGATGAGATTTTGGTGAAGATCTGGATCCGGATCCGGCTACTAGAATTTTAAAAGTGATTCTTCACCATTGGGAGATAGGGCCAAAAACGATACAAAGCAGGATATCTCAAAAAGTTATGGACGAATTTGGACGAACGTTTGTGGACAGGTTGTGTGTGTGACAAGGAAGAATCGATTCGATTTTGATGAAGATCTTAATATGGATTTGGATATGAGAATTATTTAATTTTTTAAGTGATTCTTCACCATTGGGAGATAGGGCCAAAAACGATACATAGCAGGATATCTCAAAAAGTTGTGGACGGATGATTTTGATTAAATGTGATTCTGTATTGTGATTTTCTGGTCTACTCTGGTATACAAAACGTAAAGTGTTCAGCTGGCAGAAGTATGCTCTCTACTGAGCGCCGTGCTAGTTCTGTATGTAATCTGTAAATTACCATTATTTGGATATGTAAAAGTTGTAAATACAAATTGATAAAATAAGAATAGGTGCAATGGATTGAGGGGCGACGAGGGAACGAAAGAGACTGCCATTATTGCGTACATAATATGTAGATACCATTCAAAACAGGTTCCGATCCCATACAAACCGATGGGAGACCACTTGCATGGCACGTCAAGTAAAACTTATTATCGGTTCCATGTTGTTTTCAAATCAATCAGCGACGTATTTGATTTTTAAAAGTTATTTTGAGTCGATGAACTTCATTTCTGTGTTCAATTACCCTGCGCAAAACAATCCTGAAAATTGTTCACCGGTATCTGAAGAGACAAAGCTGGAATGATCCTGAGCAGTAATTCGATATTATTGATGGTCCTTGTCAAATGATCAACTAGAAACGTCGATAACTTTGGGCAGATGCATTTCGGTGGAGTACAGCTTGTGCATGTCTGAATTTTTATATTAACAATCTCTTTGTTCATTTTGTTATCCCACCAAATAGGCCGACGTGGTACATTTTATGGCACTGTTGTTAAATAAATGGCATATAAGTAATAAAAAAAACTTGCGGAACTTTTTGGAGACCCCATCTAGTTATTACGTATGCAAATTTGATGGAAATTTTACAGCTTACCATACTAACTGCTGTTCTCGAGGCAATTCAATAGAAAAATACTGGATATGAAAGTACATGGAAGGACAACAACAACAGCAACAACAACACCATTATTTTTTTGTGTTCCACTTCATTTTATATTCTCATTGAGACTCCCACATATGGCAGGATAGCCTAGCCCTAGATGGACCTAGAGGTATGCACACCTGCCTCTAATCTGTCTACCCAGGGCTCGAATCCCGATCCAGATATAAAATCTCTTTTTTTTGGTTTAACATAGTCGAGGTTCATGGAAGAGCTAGTACTGGTACACTGAATGGATGAGGATGCAACAGGACAAAAGGAAGAGCAGAGAGAGGGGGGAAACACCAACAGCAGAGTTGACAGCCAGGATAGAGGGAGGCGACAAGCAATGGGTGTGGGGAGGAATGGGGGGCAGGAGAGGATGCATGGGGTGGACAACATGAATAAGAAGGAAACTTTCAGAAGGGGAAACTGGAAATTTGGAAGTAGGGCTGGAGTGGTGTGGGGTGGGGTGGAAGGTGTTAGCAAGGGTAGAGGGGTCATGGTTTTGGATGGGGGTGAACCATCTGAGATGGTGGTGAATAACTGTTAGGGAAGAATGAGATTGAAGAGGATGTTGAAGTTGATGCCACAGGCAGCAAAAAAGAGGAACAAATGAGTACAGGTGAGCAGTGATCATGGATTTCAGTAGTTTCACCACAAGGGGGTTGATGGTGGACCATGTATGTCCTGCAGAAACCTGGAGGGGACAAAGCAAGGAAAGAGCAGAGGATGCAAGACCAGAATGGAAGAGGTAGAAGACAGGGAGACCCAACAACCTGTCTGCAATGATGAAATGATAGGCCCATTGACATAGCTTCATCGCAAGAAATTCCAATGATGTTGAATGCCTTGGTTTTCACGGTGTCAAGCTGAGTAAGTTGTGAGGCAGGAGCGCCAGCCCAGAGGGGAGAGCTGTACTCCATCAAACTGAGTAAGATGTGAGGCAGGCGCACCAGCCCAGAGGGGAGAGTAATCTCCATCAAACTTAGTAAGATGTGAGGCAGGAGCTCCAGCCCAGAGGGGAGAGCAGGACACCATCAAACTGAGTAAGATATGAGGCAGGAGCACCAGCCCAGAGGGGAGAGCAGTACTCCATCAAGCTGAGCAAGATGTGAGGCAGGAGCTCCAGTCCAGAGGGGAGAGCAGTACTCCATCAAACTGAGTAAGATGTGAGGCAGGAGCACCAGCCCAGAGGGGAGAGCAGTACTCCATCAAGCTGAGCAAGATGTGAGGCAGGCGCACCAGCCCAGAGGGGAGAGCAGTACTCCATCAAGCTGAGCAAGATGTGAGGCAGGCGCACCAGCCCAGAGGGGAGAGCAGTACTCCATCAAGCTGAGCAAGATGTGAGGCAGGCGCACCAGCCCAGAGGGGAGAGTAATCTCCATCAAACTTAGTAAGATGTGAGGCAGGAGCTCCAGCCCAGAGGGGAGAGCAGGACACCATCAAACTGAGTAAGATATGAGGCAGGACTCCATCAAGCTGAGTAATATATGAGGCAGGAGCCCCATCCCAGAGGGGAGAGCAGTACTCCATCAAGCTGAGCAAGATGTGAGGCAGGAGCACCAGCCGAGAGGGGAGAGTAATCTCCATCAAACTTAGTAAGATGTGAGGCAGGAGCGCAAGCCCAGAGGGGAGAGCAGGACACCATCAAACTGAGTAAGATATGAGGCAGGACTCCATCAAGCTGAGTAATATGTGAGGCAGGAGCCCCATCCCAGAGGGGAGAGCAGTACTCCATCAAGCTGAGCAAGATGTGAGGCAGGAGCACCAGCCCAGAGGGGAGAGTAATCTCCATCAAACTTAGTAAGATGTGAGGCAGGAGCTCCAGCCCAGAGGGGAGAGCAGAACACCATCAAACTGAGTAAGATATGAGGCAGGACTCCATCAAGCTGAGTAATATGTGAGGCAGGAGCCCCATCCCAGAGGGGAGAGTAATCTCCATCAAACTTAGTAAGATGTGAGGCAGGAGTGCAAGCCCAGAGGGGAGAGCAGTACTCCATCAAGCTGAGAAAGATGTGAGGCAGGAGCGCCAGCCCAGAGGGGAGAGCAGTATTCCATCAAGCTGAGCAAGATGTGAGGCAGGAGCACCAGCCCAGAGGGGAGAGCAGTACTCCATCAAACTGAGTAAGATGTGAGGCAGGAGCTCCAGCCCAGAGGGGAGCGCAGGACTCCATCAAACTGAGTAAGATATGAGGCAGGACTCCATCAAGCTGAGTAATATGTGAGGCAGGAGCCCCAGCCCAGAGGGGAGAGGAGTACTCCATCAAGCTGAGCAAGATGTGAGGCAGGAGCACCAGCCCAGAGGGGAGAGCAGGACTCCATCATGCTGCAGATGAAGGTCTTGTATATGGATAGGAGTTCACGTTTGCCAAGGAAGGACTTTGTGCGACGGAGGATGCCCAGTCGGCAGCTGGCTTACAGTCACGTGAAAAAGTAAGTACACCCCATGTAAAGTTTTGACTTTTTCAACATATTTCAACATACAGCTATTTGATCTTTATTTCAACAATATTGAAAGATAAAGGTGATATAATATAACAAATATCATGAAACATTAACATTTTGTAGTCCATTGTATAATTTAAATAAACAGAAATGTAAATTCCGCATGTGGAAAAAGTAAGTACACCCTTGGCTCTAATAGGTGGTATTGCCCCCTTTGGCAGAAACAACGTCAAGTAGGCGTTTCTTATAACTGTCTACCAGTCTCTGGCATCGACTGGGAGAAATTTTTGCCCACTCCTCTATACCGAATTCTTTCAGCTGTGCGATGTTTGAGGGGTTTATTGCATGCACAGCTCATTTCAAATCCCCCCACAACATCTCAATTGGATTTAGATCCGGGCTTTGACTTGGCCATTCCAGAACCCTCCATTACTTTCTTTTCAGCCATTCCTTGGTGGATTTACCGGTATGTTTAGGGTCATTGTCATGTTGCAAGATCGACCTTCGGTTGAGCTTCAACTTTCCGACAGATGGCCTCACATTATCCTCAAGCACCCTCTGGTACAATGAAGAATTCATAGTGGATTCTATGATGGTGAGCTGCCCAGGCCCTGATGCAGCAAAGCTGCCCCAAACCATAATATTTCCGCCACCATGCTTTACAGTTGGTATCAGGTTCTTGTGGTCAAATGCTGTCTTTGGTTTTCGCCAAACATGTTTTCTGGTACTGTGGCCAAATAGCTCTACCTTTGACTCATCTGTCCAGAGCACATTGTTCCAGAAGTGCTGGTCTTTGCCTAGGTGTTCATTGGCAAACTTTAGTCTTGCGCTGATGTTCTTTCTGGACAGCAAAGGTTTCCTCCTGGCACACCTCCCATGTAGATCAAATTTGTGCAGCCTCTTTCTAATGGTAGACTCGTGCACTTTGACATCAACAGTGGCAAGAGCTACCTATAGGTCCCGTGATGACATTCTGGAGTTCTTAGAGACTTCTTTCAGCATCTTGCGGTCTGCTCTCGGGCTGAACTTGCTCGGGCGGCCTGGCCTGAACAAGTTGGCAGTTGTGTGGCATCTTCTTCACTTGTAAATGATCTTCTGGACAGTCGAATGATTGATTTCAAATTGTTTGGAGATCTTTTTAAATCCCTTCCCAAACTCGTAGGCAGCTATAACCTTCTTTCTGAAGGCCTCAGAGAGCTCTTTTGATCTAGGCATGGTGACGCCACACCCTTCAACAACAAAGAGCAAACCAAACGAAATGTCTGAGGTTTAAATAAGACAGGTCCCTCCAAGATCCTCTCTAACGATGTTCTAATCATTTTCACCTGAGCTGGTGCACCTGATTCTAATTTTAGGTATTTGAAGTAGTGATAAATGTAGGGGTGTACTTACTTTTTCCACATGTGAAATTTGCATTTATGTTTATTTAAATTATACAATGGACTACAAAATGTAAATGTTTCATGATATTTGTTATATTATATCACCTTTATCTCTCAATGTTGTTGAAATGAAGATCAAACAGCTGTATGTTGAAATATGTTGAAAAAGTCAAAACTTTACATGGGGTGTACTTACTTTTTCAGGTGACTGTACGTGGTCAATTTTGAAATGTGGTTTGCCCAAAAAAGATAATGGCTGATGGTGAGACCCAGGAGTTTGAATAACTGAACTTCCTGAAGAGGATTGTTTAAAAAGTAGATAGGAAGGTTTGCGAGACGGTCCTTTCGGAGAGATATAATGAGAGTGTGACATTTGTCAGGATTGAAAGGCACATTCCAAGTGTTTTACCATCTTGTGATTTTGTCAAGGTCTGAAGAGAAGGAAGATGCTGCAGCCTGCTTGTCTGAAGGATGAGGGATGTCAGGGCAGAGAGTGTTTCACAGTCAGAGTGTTTAATCAATGTGTGTGACGTCCCTCGGATCGCTGTTGAACTGAATGTCCCATTTGCTGGCGCTAGTTGGTGCACTGTGTCCCTCACGAGGAGTAGGCAAGCCGTCACTCTGAACAAATTACAAATTCTGCCCTAACCTTCGTCGAACGTCAAACCAAGATCCCCCCAGACAACCCCACTAGAATGTGGGAATAATTGCGGCCATTAATGAAGAAGAAGATTGAGACCCCCAGAGGGATATGCAATATCTTTGTGAAGTCAGGAATCTTCTTCTCCTCCTCTTCCCTTTATAAGGGGTGAGGTTATCCACTGGTACCAAGATGTCAGCAATGTCGTCTTTAAAATACATCCTGACTTAAAAGGTAAGTGCAATTTTTTGGGGGATAAAAAACTCACAAACACTACTTTATTGCACAGCCCAGGTTCTTTCTTCACCGAAGCAGTTTCCAGGGGGGCCAGGTATTTGCTAGCATCATGAAAATACTCAAAAATATACTTTAAATGTCAAAGCATGTATTTTTCTGCCCATAATCCCCAGAGGTCCACATTACCCTCAAATAGCCTCTCCTAAAACACAGGCTGAACTCTTCCTTGAATAATATTTGTTTAGACTCAGGTGCTTTGGCATCTCAGTGTATGGCCTAGCATCTGATTGGCTAAGCAAGTAAAGTGTGTATGGGTGCAGATTCTTAAGTGTTGTTTTGGATGCTCCCATCGAAGGTGAGCGATGAGTATTCCATCAGCCTTTTGACCTGGGCATTGTAGATGCTGGAGAGGTCTTAAGGGATTAGCAGGTGAGCCACTTGTCGCAGTGTGCCCAGAATCTGCCCTGCTCTTGTAGCCTAGGTGTTGCTGTTTGCTCGGCCTGTCGAGGTTCCCATCAATGTTGACCCCCCAGGATGTTAACACTGGAAGACTCTGGGATAGTGGTACCATTGAAAGCTGGGTAATCCAGCTTGGATATCTGGGTTTTTGAGATCGTATTTATCTGGCATTTTCTGTAGAACTTTATATATGGTTGTAACTCTTGTGCTTTTTTTTTTTTTTTTCACCTCCGACACCAAAGCTACATGGAGGTTATGTTTTCACCCTTGTTACTTGGTAAAAAAAACTTTTTATGCCTCCGCCCCCGAAGGTGGCCGGAGGCATTAAGTTTTCTGGTTGGCCGTCCGTCCGTCCGTCCGTCCGTACGGGCTAAACCTCGTTATTCTCAGCAACCACATGTCCAACTGAGACGAAACTTTCAGGGTAGGAGTGACACCCATGCAGGATGTTTTTATGAAAATTGTGACGTCATAGGTCACGTGGTATGGCAGCCTTCTTTGATTAATCACAAATAATTAAACAATTATTTCTCGGAAACCGCTGAATGCAAAAATTTTAAACTTGCCACATTGTCAAGTACTCTCAATGGGGAACAAAAGCATGATAATGATGACATCATAGGTGAAGTGGTATACCAACCAAAATGTTTTAATCGAATTCCTTATCCTGAAAATATGAAATTGCATGCACATGATCTGTGACCCATTTGTATTGAAATATTAAATTTATGGCATCATAGGTCACATGGTTTGGCAGCCATATATATTCAAATATATATGGCGAGCGTATATAGATTTTGAATATCCAAAGTGTGGATATTCAAAATCGAGTGCAGGGATTCAAAGTCGAGTGCAGGGATGCAACGTTCAGTGCGGAGATTCAAAGTCGGGTGCGGAGATTCAAAGTCGAGTGTGGAGAGTCAAAATCGAGTGCGGAGAGTCAAAGTCGAGTGCGGAGTTTCAAAGTCGAGTGCGGAGATTCAAAGTCGAGTGCGGAGATTCATAGTCGAGTGTGGAGATTCATAGTCGAGTGCGGAGATTCATAGTCGAGTGCGGGGATTCAAAGTCGAGTGCGGAGATTCATAGTCGAGTGCGGAGATTCAAAGTCGAGTGCGGAGATTCAAAGTCGAGTGCGAAGAGTCAAAGTCGAGTGCGGATAGTCAAAGTCGAGTGTGGAGATTCATAGTCGAGTGGTGAGATTGATAGTCGAGTGTGGATATTCATAGTCGAGTGCGGAGCGTCATAGTTGAGTGTGGAGATTCATAGTCGAGTGCGGCGATTGATAGTCGAGTGTGGCGATTCATAGTCGAGAGCGGAGATTCATAGTCGAGTGCGGTAATTCATAGTCGAGTGCAGAGATTCATAGTCGTGTGTGGAGATGCATAGTCGAGTGTGGAGATTCAAAGTCGAGTGTGGAGATTCAAAGTCGAGTGCGGAGAGTCAAAGTCGAGTGCAGATAGTCAAAGTCAAGTGTGGAGATTCAAAGTCGAGTGTTGAGATTGATAGTCGATTGTGGAGATTGATAGTCGAGTGCAGAGATTCATCGTCGAGTGTGGAGAGCCATAGTTGAGTGCGGAGATTCATATTCGAGTGCGGCAATTCATAGTCGAGTGTGGGGCTTCATAGTCGAGTGCGGAGATTCATAGTCAAGAGTGGAGATTCATAGTCGAGTGCGGAGATTCATAGTCGAGTGCAGAGATTCATAGTCGAGTGTGGAGATTCATAGTCGAGTGTGGAGATTCATAGTCGAGTGCAGAGATTCATAGTCGAGTGTGGAGATTCATAGTCGAGTGCGGAGATTCATAGTCGAGTGCGGAGATTCATAGTCGAGTGCGGAGATTCATAGTCGAGTGCGGAGATTCATTTTCGTGTGTGGAGATTCATAGTCGAGTGTGGAGATTCATAGTCGAGTGCGGAGATTCATAGTCGAGTGTGGAGATTCATAGTCGAGTGTGGAGATTCATAGTCGAGTGTGGAGATTCATAGTCGAGTGCGGAGATTCATAGTCGAGTGCGGAGATTCATAGTCGAGTGCGGAGATTCATAGTCGAGTATGGAGATTCATAGTCGAGTGCGGCGATTCATAGTCGAGTGCAGAGATTCATAGTCGAGTGCGGAGAGTCATAGTTGAGTGTGTAGATTCATAGTCGAGTGCGGAGATTCAAAGTCGAGTGTGGAGACGAATCCGACTAAATCCAAAATTGGAGTAGTGCAAGCAGGGGTGCTGCATCTTCGAGTAGGCTGTCAAGCCGGTTATCAGCCTCTGCATTTAGATTGTGGTCATTAAACATTCCAAGGTACATATCAAAAACAGTAGGCCATTGTGTGTTGGTACCCAACATATATTTTTTGCCTCGAGATTAAAAGGGATGTGCATGTTAAGGTTCATTAAAGTAATGGTAAGAATTAGTGTCGAATAGGCGAGCACACATAAAAAAAATGATAAAGTTAATGGAGTGTATCTGCCGCACAGGTACAATGAATGGTTCAAATGACCTCCCCCTCCATCCCTTTTATATCCTTGTGTAGGTCGACCATCATATTCCAAGAAGGCCGTTCCAATGGGACACCCAAACTACCTGGTCAATTAGTTACCTCTGCCACCGAAGGTGGACGGACGTTATGTTTTCACCCCTGACAGTTTGTCTATGAGCTGAATATCTCAAAAGGTTGTAGATGGATTCGGACAAAATTTGTTGGACAAGTTTGGTGAGTGACACGGACGAATTGATTAGATTTTGGTGAATATCTGGATACGGATCCGGATACTAGAAATTTTCAATTTAAGTGATTCTTCATCATATATATCATGATATCTCAAAAGGTTGTGGATGGATTCGGACAAAATTTCGTGGACAAGTTTGGTGAGTGACACGGACGAATTGATTAGATTTTGGTGAATATCTGGATACGGATCCGGATACTAGAATTTTTCAATTTAAGTGATTCTTCATCATATATATCATGATAACTCAAAAGGTTGTGGACGGATTCAAACAAAATTTCGTGGACAAGTTTGGTGTGTGACACAACCGAATTGATTAGATTTTGGTGAATATCTGGATACGGATCCGGATACTAGAATTTTTTAATTTAAGTGATTATTCACCATATATATCATGATAACTCAAAAGGTTGTGGACGGATTCAAACAAAATTTCGTGGACAAGTTTGGTGTGTGACACAACCGAATTGATTAGATTTTGGTGAATATCTGGATACGGATCCGGATACTAGAATTTTTTAATTTAAGTGATTATTCACCATATATATCATGATAACTCAACAAGTTGTGGACGAGTGATGACAAAACTACGTGGATGAGTTGATTAGGTGACAATAACAAGTTCATTCGATTTGGTTAAGATTCGAATGCAGATCCGGCCTATCAGTACTCAGTAGATGCAAAACGTTCAGGGTGCAGCCTGGCGGAGGTATGCGCTCCACCGAGTGTCAGTCTCGTTTATATTGCTGAAGCTGGGGCCTGGCATCAACCACACTGTTAGATATCAATATGAACCACACTCATCAACAAGATAGCAAGTGGTGTAACCTGGAGTCAAGGAATCTCCAAGAAGTCCAGACCACTTCCTAGCCATAGTCCAGGCAGGAATTTAAAATCCCCCCAGGATGCCTGCAACAGGTCACCTACTCGCCAACGTGGGATGTTTAACGTTCACCAACTAATGTTGGCAGACGAGGTGCCCAGTTTAACTTCATTCCGGTGGATGGCACACACATTGAGGAGTCACCGCAGGGCGACAGTTTATAGCCGAGCTGAATATCCGAACCATGCTAGACATCTCAGAGGCAAGTGTGTGTGCACCTGTAGGCCATCCTGCCAGACCATATGTCTTTATAGCAGAAATCGGAAGGCATATCCACCAACCCTCACTTAATTGCTGACACGTATTGCAAGAGGGATTAATTACATGCAAAAATATGCCTTAACAGTTAACCATACCAGATAACTTAATGAGCTCATAATGAATCAACGATGAAGATTCATCAATCACTATGGTTAATAATCGATAATAACCAGTGATAATTGCCTTGATGTTTCCTCATCATAACAGATGATGATAATTTAACGGTTCGTGAGGGAGAATGTTTATTTATTGTAATGGACACAGTTGTTAATTCTCATTTAACTGAATTGCTATCAGTTGCTTCCTAACAGTTTCTAAAATTAATGAACACAATCTTCTTTTGTGCACTTATTCCATGCACTATGCAAAGGCCAAACCAGAGCTGGTGCGAAACCAAGTGTGTGGCTGCAAAAACACATTTGAACCCTTGGGAAGTTCAGGGTCCTTTACCACATGAGAACATTTCTGATAAAGAGGGGAAGCCAAGGTTCAAGTTCCTGTACATAATCCCACTCAACTCTGTATCAAATACATAAAGAACTGAAAGAACTGACACCATTGACACCGATGGAAGGCTCACCTTGAAAGATTGCTTTAGTGCACTTAACGCAATTTGGCCCTGGATGTGGGATAGCCCGGTTTACTTCTCAACCGCTCATTTGTGAACCCGCCTTCCTCGTCTGAAACATACTTTGTTTTTTTTTTGTATACAAGATCGAGGCTCGTGTAAGAGCTAACGTTAATCACAAAAAGACTAACTGACACATAAAACGTAAGATAAAGGGAGCGGGAGCCAATATGGGGAGAGAGAGGGAAGCACACAAGCACAACATTAGAGAGCAGGGACATCGGGAGATCTGTGGGAGGGAGAGGGCTTGGGAGGAGGAGGCATGGGAAGGTTGTGGAGGTGGGGGTTGGGGGGGGGGTGGGAGAGGTAAAAAACACAGGGACAGTGCTGGGACTTCCAGGAAATAAGTCGGAATTTCAAATAAATGGATCTTGGGTGAATTAGCGGGGGTAGAAAAGATCAAGGTTTTGGATGGAGGAAGATAAGAGATGGTGGTGACCAGCTGTTTTAAACACCTGGAGGGATAAGTGGGATTGAGGAGAGTGAGGGAGTTTGTTCCAGAGGTGGGAGAAAAGAGGAATGAAAGGTGAGCAGAGAGTCTTGATTTTGGCAGTTTCACCAAATTGCAACAAGGTTCAGTTTTTCAACAAAACATCAAATAAGTCGGTCTTACAAACACGAGCCACAAACAGCCGTATTTTAGATACCATATTTGGAGGTGAGGTTGGGGCGTGGAGGGTGGACCTTCCTTAACCAGACACCAGACAACAATGCGTCAGACATTTACAAGTTATTAGCCCCCGTTGGACTTAGTCCGACATGGGGCTTATGGATTGGATCTCGTCTGTCCGTCCGTCCGGTCCGTGTGTTCGTCCGCAACCATATCCCGGACATGTATGGACCGATTTTTGTTCATACTTGGCACAAAGACAATACATGATGATGTACATATGCTCATCATTTTGTTTCGTGATGCTAAGAAAGATGGCCGACCAGCGGCCATTTTAGTTGAAAAAGAAACTCAATATTGAACACTTTCTCAACCACCTCTCAAACACGCATTTACTGATCTCGTTCAAACTTAGCGCACAGATAAATAATTTTTCGAGATCAGGATTTTTTTCCCGCCCTTTCCGAGATCAGATCCAAGAATGGCCGACTAACAGCCATTTTGTTACTTAAACGTGTCTCCAAACCTTTTCTTGAACATGCATGGTCTGATTTTGTTCAAACTTGGCACAGGCACAGTACATCATGGCATACACATGCACCTCACTTTATTTTGCGATCTGATTAAAGATGGCCGACTGGTATACTGGGGCCATTTTAGTTGTAAAAAAAACAAAACTGCTATTGAACACGTCCTCAACCATTTCTCGGAAAGGCATTTACCGATCTTGTTCAAACTCGGTACAAAGACAATACATGAGAGTATACATATGCAGAAGATTTGTTTTGTAATCCGATCAAAGATGGCCGACTGGTGGCCTTTAACTCCGTACAGCAAAATTACTAAAACCACGGGGACTATGACATTTTACGCCTTTTTCTCCCGGTTCACCTGTACAAGCAAGCTCTTTAGCTTATCTGGAATTGAAAATCCAGATAAGGTATTGTCAACCATCTGTCTGCCACCTTTTTCGACTTTTCTGGCCAAACTGCTGGGCGAATCCGGCTGAAATTTGGCAGCAAGGTTCCGCTCCTGACTGGTAACTGGGATTGCAAAGTTCGTTTCTGTCACGTGACCGGAAGTGTGTCAAAAAGGCTGACTTGGTAAATTCCCTTCAAAAATCTTTTTCTCCAGACCAACCGGTCAGAATGCTACCAAATGTTGGTTGGAACATTAGGCCAGGGCCCAGATAGGCTACAGATCCAGCGCTCCTATTTTTCAGTTCCCGTGTTCAATGATGCTGAAACATTAAGATAAAGCTACACGAGTCGTACCAAACAGAAAGAGTAAAATTGGATACAGCAGAAGGCAATTGGACACATCATTCCTCTGCTATATCCACCACTCAGCACACTTAAGGAATTTGACCAGTTGACTAACTCACACACCCTGAACTCTTCTATTTCTTGAATAATAAGCAGATAAATACCGAGGGATCTTTAAAGTCCAGAAATTAAATGCAGGTGGTAGGTGCAGTTGGCTGAAAGTCAGTGTTAGTCACCACCTGAAAGTCAGTGTTCGTCACCTCCTGAAAGTCAGTGTCCATCACCACCTGAAAGTCAGTGTTCATCACCACTGGAAAGTCAGTGTTCGTCAGCACCTGAAAGTCAGTGTTCGTCACCACCTGAAAGTCAATGTTCGTCACCACCTGAAAGTCAGTGTTCGTCACCACCTGAAAGTCAGTGTTCATCACCACTGGAAAGTCAGTGTTCGTCAGCACCTGAAAGTCAGTGTTCATCAGCACCTGAAAGTCAGTGTTCGTCACCACCTGAAAGTCAGTGTTCGTCACCACCTGAAAGTCAGTGTTCATCACCACCTGAAAGTCAGTGTTCATCACCACCTGAAAGTCAGTGTTCATCACCACCTGAAAGTCAGTGTTCGTCACCACCTGAAAGTCAGTGTTCATCACCACCTGAAAGTCAGTGTTTGTCGCCACCTGAAAGTCAGTGTTTGTCACCACCTGAAAGTCAGTGTTCATCACCACCTGAAAGTCAGTGTTCATCACCACCTGAAAGTCAGTGTTCGTCACCACCTGAAAGTCAGTGTTCATCACCACCTGAAAGTCAGTGTTCACAGATGCAGTGCCCCCTGTCTGGGTTGTTTATGGTTTTAGTTCGATCCAAAGCAGTCAGAAGATCCAACCCAAGGTATCCAGCCAAATTCCAAATTCCTGCTCTCACCTACAGGGGGCATTGCATCAATGGCATCGCCGCACCTTTGCAGGAACTGATGCGAAGACACAGCCACTTGCTGCACATGAACAACGACGACGAAGATGATCACACCAGCAACTGCCATACCCTGTCACCCTCGGATTTATCAATGATGGGTTCTCTAAATCAGAGACCACGGTTTTATTTTGTAATCAGGTCCATGATGGAGACCTCTGCTCTGGCACGTCTGGCACACTTATGCATGATTTGATCTTCTTTTGCCCCATCGACGCAATAATGCTCCAAATCACACGTTCTCACTAGTTACCCGAAACCAGGTAACTTAATTAGACTGGGACTGTGCTTGTCTGGCCTGGCGAAACACGTGACCATCAAACGAAACATTTGGCCCAGGCTCAGTGCTTGATACATTTTGCGATCGAAATCGCTTTCGTGGTCGGTGAGAGTCTGAATGACGGTCTGTACCTCTTCACCTGTGATGTGCAGCGGGACAGCATGTTGTTGGCCATTCTCGGTGTAATAATCGCCATGCTCTGTCACCATTTACTCCATCACTTTGCAGTATTGTATTTGTGGCCATTTCATGTCAAACGGCCTCGCAACCGGTAAATCAAACTTGTGTAACATTATTCTCGTCGCCAATATAATTGTCTTCCACACCAGGAAACTCCCTTCATTCCTTCCCACATCAATCCTTCATTTTTTCACACAATCTCCTTTACACCAGAGCACCATTGGAAATGTACAAAATTCACATTGCTTATTACTAATTACTAATATTTATTCGTTTAAGAGTGTATATTAATACATTTAGATAAGTCCCCGGCAAGTTTCACTGGAGGCCACGATAGGTTTGCTCTCTGTCCGTCTGTCCGTCCATACGTCTGTTCATTCGTCCATCCCACCTGTGGTTTTTAAGACGTTTTCCCCATCCCTCTCAACATAAAAAAATATTTATCACATTTTAGTTCGATTACGTGAAACATTTAGCACCTGCACACGTCTTGCATGCCAGAAAGTCATCTACTCAGTCATGTTCTCTAAAATCCAAGCGAAAATTTTGATCAAACAATCCATTTAGTGTGAACGGAATTAGGGATTACAGTCAACACATATTATATAGGACTAGTGGGGTCACCCGTGGGAATCCCACGGGCATGGACGTGTGTGACATTTCGACATATTGAGTTAGATGTTGCACCTGCACATGCAGTTTCACAAAATGGTTACTGGCAATTTATCAGATGCACAAATGATGTAATCTACACAATGTATTTACTTCTGATAACATGTGAATGCATGTGCGTGCACACCCACACACACACACATACATACACACAGTCACACACACACACACACACACACACACACACACACACACACACACACACACACACACACACACACACATCCACACAATATATAGGATAATGGTTAAAGAGGATATATATATATATATATATATCTGTGCAGTCTGTTGTCTTGTCTTGTCACTGAACTACTCCCTCAAACTTTTGTGAAATCGCTCCAAACTTCTGGTATGCACCTATCTCTCCCGTGGGTATGTCCTAAGTGTATTGTTTTGAAATTTTTTGAATTTTGTTTTTTAAAATATTTTTTGCAAAATGTATTTGAAAAAATTTTTTTTTCAACTTAAATCTTCAACTTCAATTGTTTATAAAATGTAATATCACGTATATTACAAATGCATTTGTGCAATATAATTGTTTGTATTATGATTGATGTAAACCATGACAAAGCAACAACTCAGGTACAGTCATCTATCTATATACGAGTATTTACATATCTGGGCACTGTCTGTGTTGTCACAGAACTACTCCCTCAAACTTTTGTTTCCGTGGTTGTGAAGTGTTTTTAATAACGTGGTGGGGAGGTGTTTTGAATCACGTAATCATGTGGTGGTGAGGTGTTTTGAATTATGTGGTGGGGAGGTGTTTTGAATTACGTGGTGGTGAGGTGTTTTGAATTACGTGGTGGGGAGGTGTTTTGAATGATGTGGTGGTGAGGCGTTTTGAATTACGTGGTGGTGAGGTGTTTTGAATTACGTGGTGGTGAGGTGTTTTGAATTACGTGGTGGTGAGGCGTTTTGAATTACGTGGTGGTGAGGTGTTTTGAATTACGTGGTGGTGAGGTGTTTTGAATGATGTGGTGGTGAGGCGTTTTGAATTACGTGGTGGTGAGGTGTTTTGAATTACGTGGTGGTGAGGTGTTTTGAATGATGTGGTGGTGAGGCGTTTTGAATTACGTGGTGGTGAGGTGTTTTGAATTACGTGGTGGTGAGGTGTTTTGAATTACGTGGTGGTGAGGTGTTTTGAATTAAGTGGTGGTGAGGTGTTTTGAATTACGTGGTGGTGAGGTGTTTTGAATTTCATGGTGGTGAGGTGTAATCATCCCAAACTTCTAGTCTGCACCTACCCCTCCTGTATGTATGTGCTGAGAGTTTTTTATTTTCTGCTTTAAAATATTTTTTCAACCTAAATTGCTCATAAAATGTAATATCACAAACACTGCAAATAAATCTTTATCAATGATCTCTCCGACTCTCTGGAAAATCCTCTCTATCTCTGCTGATGACTCCACTCTCTGCCGCTCCATTCCTCATCCCTCAGATCGGCAGTCTGCAGCCTCCTCACTCTCTGCAGACCTGGACAAAATCACAGACTGGTCAAACAAGTGGAACATGTCTTTCAATCCTGACAAATCTCACACTCTTACTATGTCTCTCCGAAAAGATCGACTGGACAACCCTCCCATCTACTTTCTCAACAATCCTCTCCAAGAAGTTCTGTCGCTCAAGCTTTTGGGTCTCACTATCTGCCATGATCTTTCTTGGGAAAACCACATTTCCAAGCTGGCCTCTAAAGCCAGTCACCAACTGGGCATCCTCCGTCGTGCGAAGTCCTTCCTAGGCACACCTGAGCTCCTCACCACATACAAGGCTTTCATCCGCAGCTCAATGGAATACTGTTCTCCCCTATGGGCCGGTGCTCCTGCCTCACACCTAGCTCGGCTTCACGCTGTTGAATCCAAAGCTTTCAGAATCATTGGAATCTCCCGCGATGAAGCTATCTCTGAGGGCCTTTCACTCACTCACCGCAGGCAGGTAGGTGGTCTTTCTGTCTTCTACCGACTCCTCTCCGGCCTTGCTCCCCCAGCTCTCTCTGTGCTCTGTCCCCCAAATATTCCTACAGGTCGCACAAGATCTGCCAGCAACCCTCTGATGGTTAAACTGCCGAAATCTCGGCTCTCTGCTCACCTTCACTCTTTCATTTCTCTTTTCTCCCGCCTCTGGAACAAACTCCCACACTCCCTTCAATCCCACTCCTCCCTCCAGGTATTTAAAACAGCTGTTCACCACCATCTCTTATCTTCCCCCATCCAAAACCTTGATCTTTTCTACCCCCACTAATTCACCCCAGATCCACCTTGTTTGAAATTCCAACTTCTTTCCTAGAAGTCCTGGCAGTGTCCATATGTTTTATACCTCTCCCACCCCCCCTTCCCATGCCTCCCCCCCAAAGCCCTTCTCCCTCCCACAGATCTCTCGATGTCTCCATGTCTCTCGGTGCCTGCTCTCAAATGTTGTGTTTGTGTCCTTCCCCCTCTCTCCCCATCTTGTCTACCGCTCCCCATGTTATTTGTTTTATGTATCGGTTTGTTGGTTTGTCTTTCTGTGTGATTAATGTTCGCTCTTTCACGAGCCTCGATCTTGTATACAAAAAAAAAACAAACAAAAAAATTTTTGTGCAAAATAATTTTGAATAATGATTGGTGTAAATCAGGACAAAACAGAAAGTCAGGTACAGTCATTATCCTCAGCTAAAACAAGCCCGTGCCTCTGCAACGACGCGCGAGCCGAGCCAAGCTAGTATATATATATATGTATGTATATATATATATATATATATATATATATATATATATATATATATATATATATATATATATATATGTATAACGGATGATGTGCTTCCATCGCCAGCAAACTTGAGGGTGTGGGGATTGTTGCAGGAGCAGACTTTGAAATGTGGTTTGCTGAAGAGAGGTCATGGCTGATCGTGAGACCCAGGAGTTTGGATGACTGAACTTCCTCAAGATGATTGCTAAGAAAGTAGATAGGAGGGTTTGCCAGACAGTGTTTTTGTAGAGAGATCGTGAGAGTGAGATTTGTCAGGATTGAAAGACATATTCCAAATGTTTAACCAGTTTGTGATTTAGTTAAGGTCCGGAGAGAGGGAAGAGGCTGCAGCCTGCCTGTCTGAAGGATGAGGAACGTCATGGCAGAGAGCGGAGTCATCAGCAAATAGATAAAGAGGATTTTCCAGAGAGTCAGAGTGATCATTGATGAAGATGAGGAATACCACTGGGCCTGGAACACTGCCTTGGTGCACTTCAGCCTTGACAGGGAGAGGACATGAAAGGATATATATATATACAGACTTGGCATTTAATATGGAATATTTTTTTTGTGGGGGTGAACTTACTTTTCAAGATGACTTAGAACCAAAAGTTCATTGGAATTATGTTGAAATTATTCTAGATTTTGTTAATGTGACCTTTAAAAGAAACAAAAACCACATTTGACATTTCGAAACAAATAAATTGATCCTTGAAAGTGATGTAAGCTGATATCGAACTCAATTCATGGACAGTACTGTGTTAAACTTCTGTACGTTTTCCAGAAGTATCTCTTTATTTTGCACATTAGCCAAATTTTTTTTAACAAAAACAATAGTTAAATTACGACTGGGATTACGGACAGTAAAATTACAGTTCAGTACTTCGTGTAACCCCCACGAGCATTCAGGAGAGCACGTACACGTTGAGGCATGCTGTTCACGAGATTTGCCAAGGTTTGGACAGGAATCGCTTGCCATGCAGTGACAATAGCCTGCTGCAATTCACGCACAGAGGTCGGCTGCTGGTCCAAGTGGTCCATTTGACGCGTTAATTTTGCCCACAAGTTCTCTATCGGATTCATGGCAGGCCACTCCATATGCTCTACACCACGGTCAGCAAGAAAGTGTTGGATCATGCGAGCACGATGAGGCCATGCATTGTCATCTTGGAAGACAAAGTTTCCTCGAAAAGCTGCACGAGCAAATGGAAGCAATGTTTCTTCCAGAATGGCCCTGTACTTGAACTGGTTCAGGTTTCCATTCAGAACAACCATGTCAGTTTTGCCCCCTGCATGAAAAGCAGCCCAAACGGTCACCGCTCCACCTCCAGCTTGGACTCTTGGCACTATACAATCTTTGTTGTAGGCTTCATGCACTTGTCTGCGCACTCGGACGTGGCCATCTTGACGATAGACCAGAAATCTAGCCTCATCACTGAAGATCACGTGATTCCAGTGTCCTGGCTGCCATTGACGGTGCTCTCTGGCCCACTGCAATCGGCGCTGGCAGTGTTGTCTGGTCAGGCGTGGCTTTCTCAGGGGACGCCTGGCATGAGAGCCTGCTTGAACCAGACGTTGGTTGACTAGCCTTCTGGATACAGGCACATTTGTCAGTTGCTGCCACTCAGCCCGAAGCCGATTAGCTGACTTGGTACGGCCATTGCGGACGAACCGGTGCAGCTGGCGATCATCCCTCCTTGTGGTTCTGCGCCTCGGTATTGGAGTAGGGACACCCCTCTGAGCATTTCGTTTCAGGATCTTTGACACCTGACCTTGAGTGATGCCATACTGCCGAGCAATAGCACGCTGTTTCATGCCGTAATTTCGTAAAGCCACCACTCCATGACAAACAGCATTGTCGAGTTGACGGACCATCTCCAGAGGAAGCGGCAATAACTTTTGGAGATGTGCAGCAGTTGTTTTCCATTAATACAAAACGCAACAACCCTTGTATACCCGACTGTGAAGCCAATCATCAAATGCACCTGTCCGTACATTTTGCCACGCCACCTGTGATATAATCATGTTGTTGACTTCTTGCTGCGACAATCAGTGACATGGTTCTTTTAACAAATAAATCACCAAAATGTAAAAGAAACTCACCAGATTGATACACTGAGTTAAGAAAGTAAACCCGTCAAGAAAAAAATAATTCCATATTAAATGCCAAGTCTGTATATATATATATATATTATATATATATATATATATATATATATATATATATATATACATATATATATATATATATATATATATATATATATATATATGTATGTATGTATATTGTTACGTTTATAGGGGATGGGGACACCATAGACCAGGTAGAGTGTATAGATTAGTATGCTCCGACTGTCGCGAAGAAGAAAAACCAACTCGATGTACTATAAGTAGGGATCCGGTAGACCATGTGTTCGGATTAAGTGTTTGATCTTCGTCCCCATTACGA
Organism: Myxine glutinosa; assembly: GCF_964187855.1. Classification (NCBI taxonomy): domain Eukaryota; kingdom Metazoa; phylum Chordata; class Myxini; order Myxiniformes; family Myxinidae; genus Myxine; species Myxine glutinosa. The sequence continues at coordinate 20,172,957 of NC_136272.1, read as the reverse complement.
GGAGTGGGGTATGTTAATTAGCTCAGGGATTATGGGTAATTTGTCCCTTTTGGCACCACACCATAGACACATAGCCAAGCAACGCAATCACCCGCATTTAAACTCAGTTTTATTTTTTTTTAATACAAGATCGAGGCTCGTGTAAGAGCCAACATCAATTACAAAAAAACAAACGGACACACAAAACATACAATAAAGTGAGCGGGAGACCGGATGGGGGAGAGAGAGGGAAGCACACAAGTACAACAGTAGAGAACATGGACAACGGAAGATTTCTGGGAGGGGGAGGGCTTGGGGGGAGGAGGCATGGGAGGGGAGGCGGGGGGGTGGGGGGGAAGGGTGGGAAAGGTGTAACACACATGGACACTGCTACAATTTCCAGGAAATAAAGGAGTCGGCATTTCAAAAAAAAGTGGATCTGGGGTGACTTAACCGGGGTAGAAGAGGTCAAGGTTTTGGATGGAGAAAGATAAGAGATGGTGGTGATAGTGATGATGGTGGATGGATGGATGGTTTTAAAGACCTGGAGGGAGGAGTGGGATTGAAGAGAGTGAGGGAGTTTGTTCCAGAGGCGGAAGTAAAGAGGAATGAAGGAGTGAAGATGAGCAGAGGGTCTTGATTTTGGCAATTTCACCAGAAGAGGGTTACTGGCAGATCTTGTGCGACCTGCAGGAATATTTGGGGGACAGAGCACTGATTGGGCTGGGGGAGCTAGGCCGGATAGGAGTCGGTAGAAGACAGAAAGGCCACCTACCTGCCTGCGGTGAGTTTGAGTGAAAGGCCCTCGGAGTTAGCTTCATCACGGGAGATTCCAATGATTCTGAAAGCTTTGGTATCAACAGCGTGAAGCCGAGCTAGGTGTGAGGCAGGAGCACCAGCCCATAGGGGAGAACAGTATTCCATTGAACTGCGGATGAAAGCCTTGGATGTGTTGAGGAGCTCAGGTGTGCCAAGGAAGAACTTCGCACAACGGAGGATGCCCAGTCGGTGACTGGCTTTGGAGGCCAGCTTGGAAATGTGGTTTTCCCAGGAAAGATCATGGCAGATAGTGAGACCCAAAAGCTTGAGTGAAAAAATTTATTGGAGAGGATTGTTCAGAATGTAGATGGGATGGTTGTCCAGTCGGTCTTTCCAGAGAGAGATAGTAAGAGTGTGAGATTTGTCAGGTTTGAAAGACATGTTCCACTTGTTTGACCAGTCTATGACTTTGTCCAGGTCTGCAGAGAGTGAGGAGGCTGCAGACTGCCGATCTGAGGGATGAGGTATGGAACGGCAGAGAGTGGAGTCATCAGCAAAGTGATAGAGAGGATTTTCAAGAGAGTCGGAGAGATCATTGATGAAGACCAGAAAAAGCACAGGGCCCAGAACACTGCCTTGAGGAACTCCAGCCTGAACTGGAAGGGGAGATGAGAGAAATCCATTCAGGGCCACACGTTGACTACGACCAGAGAGGAAGTCTGCAAGCCCTGCGTGGAGATTTCCATGGATACGATCGGAGGAGAGATTGGTGAGCAGAGTGGGGTGCCAGACCGTATCGAAGGCACGTGATACACTAATTAAAAAGCTAACCAGAGGTCATGCATCGAGCCCTATTGCTGACAACCCCGACTTGGGAAGCGCACAGGTCGGGCAGGCCGAGGCCATGAACCAAGGAGCTGTGATTGGGCGGGGTTTTGATTGATGGAAAGGACTGGTAGGGAGCGACTCGCTGATTGGCGAAGCACCCCAGATGACGTCAGAGCCTGGGTGATAAAAGAACGCGCTTGCGGACATTGTGGCTTGTGCCCTCTTCCCTTCTCCTTGGCTTCTCACTCTGACCGACCTTTATCGCTCTCGTGTGCATTGTCCTACCAAAGACGATAGCGAACGGATGCGATTCGCTCTTGCGGATTCTCACCCTGAACCTCGTACGAACGGTGGCATTTTGCTCTCGGGCTCAAGGGATCTCATAGCGGGCAGCTGTGTGCCGACATCTTGCTGGTGGTCATGAGAAGGAAAAGCCACGGATTGGGAACCGCGGGTTTCCAAGCAGGAACTGTGAGTGGACAGGTGCGGCCTGTTCGATTCGCACGCGAGGACCGGAGTGAGCGTGATACACTGCGAGGCCTGGTTTTTACTGCACACGCACTGTGCGGAAGAGTGAGCACATTTTACCGTGAAGGCCTGAGACGACTTTGATGATTCCTGGCGAGATGCGCCGATCGAGTTGAGCTAAGTGCAATAAAATTACACTTTTTATTTTTACATCATTATATTTCCCTTTGTCCGTGTTTGGGTCTAGTGTGGAGGGTCCCTCAAGTTAGGAATTTAGTTTATCATGCGTTTCTTTGTTACCGGCATTTCCTTTAATAAATCTGTTTATTTTTGTACATTTTAATTCTGTTTCCGTTTGAGTTATTCATTACAGGGTGAAGACTGCCGTTGGGATCCAGGAAGGTAAGGCTCCGGTTTACCCCCTCCCTCTTGCTCCCCCATGCGTATTCTCCGCTATATTTTTGAACTGAACGCCTCGGAGTAACAGCTCGTTTGGTCATCCGTACTACCCTAAGGTCATCACCAGGGGTAGTCACGTGACAAAAAAAAAAAAATAAATAAATATATCAATCAACAGTATATGTATATATATATTATATATATATTTATTTATATATATATATATATACATATATACATATTATCTATTTAAATATATATCTATAATAATAAAAGGCTGTATCCGTCCATCTGTCCGTAATATCCGTCCGTCCGTCTGTCTCCTCAATAACTCCAAAACCATGAAACCTCGCGGCCCCAAACTTTGCATGCACACACCTGGACATCCAACAGATTGCAATGAGGAAACTGGGTGTTTGGGTGTGTTTTAGCATCCTTTTCGAAGATGATTAACGAGGTGCTCATGAGAAAAAAACCTGATGCCATCTTGGTCAGCCCACTGCACCTTTCTGGGTTGTTAAGCCACCATTTTGTTTCGGCCTACTCAATCGTGCCTTGCCTTGGAAACACGATCGATTTCTCATTACATAATTGGAGCATATCATCAAAATCTGGATTCGGATTTGAGGATTGGATGCTGTAGACTAAATAATCTCCAAATCTGGAGTTAAAATCTGCCCACATTTATCATACCTAGTGATTGCTGAACGCTATTTAGGCTGCTTGTGTAAGCCATGGCGTTACAGAAGACAGAGCTCCCTCTTTGTTTTTGTTCAGGCTGCTTTTGCAAGCCATGGCATTTCCGTAGACAGAGCTCACATTTTTGTGCGATATATTTTCATTGTATTAATAGATATATTAATTTACCTACCGTACAAAAATATTGTTGTGGTTTTGCCATAAAGGCAAACCCCCTATAGTTAATTGCACGACAACATGTAGCCTTCAGTGGTTAGTTATTTCTTATTGAATGTAAAAATTAGTCCCCTTTCCATTGTGTAATAATCGAGACCAAATATGCGTTGATTTAGGCAGAATTTCAAACCTCCGTGTGGTTGAGGGAAAACATTTTAATGTGCAGGAAGGCGTGGCCAAAAGCACAGGCCATGTGACCAACAAACGGCAAAGTACACGTAACCAGCAAGCGACCAATGGGTTGTGAAACCTCCCCGAATGAAAGAGGGAAGGAGGAATGAAACCTTCCTAGGGGAGGAAGGATTAAATGCCCCACGTGACCAACCTCAGCCAATGGGAGGCTGTGGAACATTCTGGAAGCTTTTTGGGTCTGATAAAAACCCCCGCCCATCGCATTTTTGCCCTCTCCCTTTGCCGACGCCCCTCTCGCTTCGCCGACGCCCTCTGTCTCTTCACCGACCTGCAAGTGTTGATCTCGCTCTGATCCGGCCGCCTTCTCTGACCTGCAAGCGAACTCGCTCTCTTGTCTTTGACCTCTCCCACGATTCTGCTCAAAGTTGGCTGTCCGAAGTGCTGGTTCATCTTTCCTGGGCAGCAATTCATCCAAGCTGAAACTCGTCCAACCTGCGCTTCGACTTGTCGTTCGTGCTGACTTTGAGGCGGCGGTTTGTCTTTTGGACCTTACTTCACCCAGGCTGCACGTCCGGATCGAGGATCGAACTGCGCACTGCGCACTCCAAGCGGCCACCCTTGAGTCAATCCCTGCACGTTTCCTGGTACAGGAATTAACCGGTGTGTGTGATTCCCCATGTGTGAGTGTGTGTAGGCGCCTGTTGGGTTTAATTAGGTAAGGAATTGATAAGGTTGCATCCTCGTCTCTTTTTCTCTTTGCCTTCTAAATAAAAGGCTGTACATTTTTGTTATTACTTTCAAACCTGTTCGGGTACGTCTTTTCTCCATTGGCCTAGCATCGTCCAAGACCGAATTTGGCTTGAATCATGCCCGACAATCACGCGAGGTAACGCCGCTTTCCGCACTGTGTAGATCGTTCGGCACGAAATAAGGTGTGTGGAAAGCGAGGGTTTAACCCCCGATTTCTTAGGCTGCGTGTCTTGAAGGTATTTGGGATTATTTGACCAGCAAACGCTTCGGCACGTGGCTGGGAGGTTGGCGGTTGAAGTTGCTTTAGCAACCCTTCCATCACGAGCTTGGTCGCGGTCGGCGGCCTGCGTGAGCACGGAGTTTGAGGGGGAGCGGGGTAATAAACTCCCCTTAGTACGTCGACAAACCCAGGATCGCAACAATATACTTACTAAAAAAACAGCAAATCAAACATGGTGTTTGGAACTCAAATTTAACATCCGCCATGTTGAACTGTATCATTGCAAATGGTAAGTTGACATTTTGTCTGCTCTCAGTGATTTCCCCATTTTGCTGATTTGCTGCTTGATTTTCACATTTATATAAGAGTATTTAAAGGTAAATCTTTGTGTTGTGTTTGGTGTACTTCATCTGTGTTGTCTACCTGGAGATGTCTGTAGACATCTGGAGAACAAATTAACACTTTTTAGCAGTCAGAACTGCTGCTAGGCTCAATTCTGCAACTTACATTTTAAAATCTGGCCCAGATTAAGAGTCTCCGGCCATCATAACCTATCATTCTCATTGCATGTCATTCTCTTTGCTAATTCCCCCTCTCCCTCACACCTTTTATACCCTCCCTCCTCTCTCTGTCCCCTCTTCGCTCTTCCATACTAATAAAATGCCGCACATTATTTC
>NC_136272.1:20075330-20162830 GCF_964187855.1 Myxine glutinosa | reverse complement strand
CAGGTCCGAAGCAAGAGAAGGCCCAGCGCGAAGGGACAGTCAGGAGCAAGAGGCCAAGGGAAGAGAAGAGAGGGAAGAGACAAAATCCTGGCGAGCGAGCGGTTTTATCACTCGCGGTGTGACGTCAGCCCTCCTCTCTCCCAACCAGTGCCTCATTTATTGGTGGTCTTTCACGCCTTCTGACGTCACCGGCGCTTGTCCTTCAATCAGCGACCTGCTTCTAAGTAGTCGTTTTGCGCCTTCCGCACTGATTGGCCGAATGTTCGTGCCTTCCGCACTGATTGGCTGAGGTGTCATCGGTGGGTGGCCAATCAATGTGCTGCTCCTTCACCTTTCTTACCCCCCAATCACGGGGAAGCTTTTTGTCCCTTCCCCGACCAATCACACGGTCTCCTTGGCATGGCTCCCAGCCTGCCTGGCACGATGTTTGTCGCCATGGTGGCATACTGCGCGGCTGCTGCCTGTTGGCTCTACCAAAGTCATTGTGGCGGTGGGGAAATTATTTAATGTGTGGTGCGCTAATGGGCCTATCTAATGTCAATGGGAAGTATTGCCATAAGGGACACTGGGATGCTCACAGAGGGAACGACACACAATGGAGTTAGCATATTCCCTAATTCTACTTAACATGCCCCGCCCCCTCGTGGTGGGGATGAAGATACGCACTTATTCCGACATACGAGCTACACAGAACTTATTACAGGTGAGGTTCCCTATCACGACAGCCGGACACCTACCTATGCAGATCTACCTGGATCTAGATATTCCTCTACCCCTAATTTTCATTATATATATATATACAGTCACGTGAAAAAGTAAGTACACCCCATGTAAATTTTTGACTTTTTCCAACATATTTCAACATACAGCTATTTGATCTTCATTTCAACAATATTGATAGATAAAGGTGATATAATGTAACAAATATCACGAAACATTTACATTTTGTAGTCCATTGTATAATTTAAATGAACATAAATGCAAATTTCGTGTGTGGGAAAAGTAAGTACACCCTTGGCTCTAATAGGTGGTATTGCCCCCTTTGGCAGAAACAACCTCAAGTAGGCATTTCTTATAACTGTCTACCAGTCTCTGACATCGACTGGGAGAAATTTTTGCCCACTCCTCCATGCAGAATTCTTTCAGCTGTGTGATGTTTGAGGGGTTTCTTGCATGCACAGCTCGTTTCAAATCCCCCCACAATATCTCGATGGGATTTAGATCCGGGCTTTGACTTGGCCATTCCAGAACCCTCCATTTCTTTCTTTTCAGCCATTCCTTGATGGATTTACTGGTATGTTTAGGGTCATTGTCATGTTGCAAGGTCCACCTTCGGTTGAGCTTCAACTTTCCGACAGATGGCCTCGCATTATCCTCAAGCACCCTCTGGTAAATGAAGAATTCATAGTGGATTCTAAGATGGTGAGCTGCCCAGGCCCTGATGCAGCAAAGCTGCCCCAAACCATAATATTTCCACCACCATGCTTTACAGTTGGTATCAGGTTCTTGTGGTCAAATGCTGTCTTTGGTTTTCGCCAAACATGTCTTCTGGTACTGTGGCCCAATAGCTCTACCTTTGACTCATCTGTCCAGAGCACATTGTTCCAGAAGTGCTAGTCTTTGCCTAGGTGTTCATTGGCAAACTTTAGTCTTGCCCTGATGTTCTTTCTTGACAGCTAAGGTTTCCTTCTGGCACACCTCCCATGTAGATCAAATTTGTGCAGCCTCTTTCTAATGGTAGACTCGTGCACTTTGACATCAACAGTGGCAAGAGCTTCCTGTAGGTCCCGTTATGACATTCTGGAGTTCTTAGAGACTTCTTTCAGCATCTTGCGGTCTGCTCTCGGGCTGAACTTGATGGGGCGGCCTGGCCTGAACAAGTTGGCAGTTGTTTGGAATCATCTCCACTTGTAGATGATCTTCCGGACAGTCAAATGATTGATTTCAAATTGTTTGGAGATCTTTTTAAATCCCTTCCCAGACTTGTAGGCATCTATAACCTTCTTTATGATGGCCTCAAAGAGTTCTTTTGATCTAGGCATGGTGACGCCGCACACTTCAACAACAAAGAGCAAACCAAACTAAATGTCTTGAGGTTTAAATAAGGCAGGTTCCTCCAAGATCCTCTCTGACGGTGTTCTAATCATTTGCACCTGAGCTGGTGCACCTGATTCTAATTTTAGGTGTTTGAAGTAGTGATAAATGTGGGGGTGTACTTACTTTTTCCACATGTGAAATTTGCATTTATGTTTATTTAAATTATACAATGGACTACAAAATGCAAATGTTTCATGATATTTGTTACATTTTATCACCTTTATCTATCAATATTGTTGAAATGAAGATCAAATAGCTGTATGTTGAAATATGCTGAAAAAGTCAAAACTTTACATGGGGTGTACTTACTTTTTCACGTGACTGTATATATATATATATATCTATCACGATATACACTATACAGTCGTGGCCAAAATATGGTCACCTTGCACTTTTTTCAAATAACTTTTTTCAAAATAAATAATAATTTTCTCCAAAAAATAATTTGAAATTGACAAAAGTATTTGGTTTCCACAATTCTTTATTTCACTGTTAATATTACAGAAGCTTTATTTTTGATTCAGAACATAATATATCCCTTTAAATCAGAAAAAAGAAATGGCATTGACAAAATGATTGACTCCCTCGACTTAATATTTGGTAGCACAGCTTTTCGACAAAATAACTGCAGTCAAGCACTTCCTCTCGCCATGAATGAGCTTCCTACACCTCTCTACTGGCAGTTTGGCCCATTCTTCTTGTGCAAACTGCTCCAGTTCTCCCGGATTTGAAAGGTTCCTTGTCCAAACTGCTGGTTTCAAATCTCCCAATAGGTGTTCAAAGGGATTTAGATCTGGACTCATTGCTGGCAACTACAGAACTGTCCAGCGTTTTGTCTTGAACCATTCCTGGGTGCTTTTTGAAGTGTATTTGGGGTCATTGTCCTGCTGTAAGACCCATGACCTTCAACGGAGACCCAGCTTTCTGACACTTGGTTGAACATTGCACTCCAAAATGCACTGGTAGTCTCCTGATTTCATGATTCCATGCACACATTCAAGTCACCCAGTGCCAGAGGCAGCGCAGCAACATCAAAACATCATTGAACCTCCCCCATGTTTGACTGTGGGGAAGGTGTTTTTTTCTTTGAATGCTTCATTTTGTTTTCTGTAAACATAGAGATGATGTGCTTCACCGAAAAGCTCTAATTTGGTCTCATCTGTCCACAGGACATTCTTCCAGAAGGATTTTGGCTTGTTCAGGTGTGTTTTCGAAAACTCCAGTTGGGCTTTCTTATGTCTTTCTCTCAGTCCTGGGTCTCCTAGCATAGAACCCCTTTTCATTGAGTTGGTGACGGATGGTGCAAGTTGAAACTGTCGTACCTTGTGTCTGAAGTGTAATGAAATAAAGGATAAGATCCATTGTAGTTTCCTCCCTGGTGGAGAGATAAGCAATGTTCCTTTAAGAGGGTTGGGCTGAGTGCGAGGGAACTGCCTGTATTTTGTGACCGATCTGAGCTGGTAAGTTTTAATGACGCATCTTTATACAGCTTGCTTTACATAGGGCTTTTGTATGGCCGCCTGCTAATATGTGAATATTATTTTGTAGATGACGTGGAGGTTTGATTTCAATAAAACTCATTATCTTAAAGGAATTTTGTAATTGAAATCATTTCATTTTTTAAAATTGAAATCACTTCCTTCGCTCGGAGTCCATGTACAAGATACTGAGACTCAAGAAGTTCTGCGGGGACCCTTAGGCGACAGATGCTGCGAGCCAATGGGAACACTGGCTTCGCGCCCTGACTAATCATATTGCCATGGTGCCGGAGATGACCGATGTGCAAAAACTTTCTGTGCTCACCTGTCACGTGTCCAACACCGTTTTCGACTACATTTCACATTGTGAGTCTGAGACCGCTGTGGAAGCTTTGAGAGAAATCTACGTAAAACCTCATAGTGCTTTGTATGTGAGACACAAGCTCACTACTCGGCAACAGGATCCCTCTGAGCCTCTCAAACGTTATCTTCAGGAATTGAGAAGACCCGGGCCTGGAAAGAACTGCATGACTGAGGCTCAAACGGCTGCTGAGATAACTGACGATTTCATGCGAGACGCCTTTGTAACTGGCCTCTCGTCCCCCGCGATACGGCTAAGATTACTTGAGAAAACAGCTTTGATGCTCCAAGATGCTTACGATTAAGCTTGCATCCTGCAGCTTGCTCAGACTCACTCAGAGGCATACGGACGGCCTTACATAACAGCAGGAGCAACCACTGAGGCTTACACGGAGATTGCCCCTAATGCCGAGCGACCCCTTGCGGGCACCGTGGCCGCTCCGGGAGCTACTGACGCTCCGCCGGCATCCAAAGAAGAAGCCCTGAGTACTACTGCTGCTATCTCTCCTTCCGAGAATGCAAAGTGTTACTTCTGCGGAAATCGTCGGCTCGCATGGGCTCTTTGTCCTGCCAAGGATGCGCTGTGTCATACTTGTGGGAAAAAAGGACACTTTGCGAAGGTTTGTCCCGCGACGTACTACCCTCACGGGAACTAACACTTCGCGGGACAACCGCTCCATGGAGCCGGCGCTGTCTCGGACCCTCTCCAGTGTGGTGCTTCCGGTGCTCATTGAGGGAAAAGCTGCCGATGCATTGATCGACATGGGAAACAGCACAAGATATGTCTGTCAAGCGCTGGTCAAGCGGCATGGATGGACGGTCGGCCCAGCTACGCGGTGAATCTACATGGCGTCTGCAGGCTTGTGGATGCGCACTAAGGGGATGTGCATTGTTAATTCGGTTGTCAATGATGTTGTGTTGTGTATCCTGATGTAAAACTCATGATAATGCCAAATTTATGCGCCGATGTGCTGCTGGGCCATGACTTTTTGCATAGACATGGGCGGTTGGAAATGTAATTCGGAGCCGGGGAGAATACTCTTTCTGTTTGCAGTGTGGCTGAGATGGCTATTGAGTCCCCTGCTCTCTTTCCAGCTTAACTGCTAATTGTAGACCGCAGACCATAAAGTCTAGACGGTACACTCGTGCTGAAATGCAGTTTATTGCTGATGAGACCGAACGATTGCTGCGGGAGGGGATTATAGAGCCTAGTAGTTCTCCGTGGAGGGCCCAGGTGCTCGTGGTGCATATGGCTAATGATCGGAAGCACATGGTCGTGGATTATTCGCAGATTATTAATAGATTCACACAGCTTGACACATATCCATTGCCCAAGATGGATGATATGGTATGGGACATGGCTAAATACCGCGTATTCAGCACCTTGGATTTAAGAAGTGCATACCATCAGATAACGATACGTGAGTCTGACAGGCCCTACACTGGGTTTGAATCTGGCCAAGGGCTCTATCAATTTCGTCGCATCCCTTTCGGCGTAACAAACGGTGTACTTGTTTTCAGCGTGCCATCGATGACATTATTTCTAAAGAGCAATTGAAAAACATTTTTGTGTACATTGACAATGTGACGGTTTGGGGCCACAATCAATAAGACCATGATGCCAACTTGTGCAGATTCCTGTGGGTAGCCCAACAGTACCATTTGACTTTCAACAAGGAAAAATGTAAATATTCAGCCCAGACGATAGATCTTCTCGGGCACACAGTGACTGGAGACGAGATAAAACTGGATGCCGAGAGACTGCGCCCTTTCCTCGACATGGCGGCTCCGTGTGATCGTGTGTCTTCGCCGTGGCATGGGGCTATTTGCCCATTATTCTCGGTGGGGCCAAGGCTACTCGGAAAAGATTAGTCCTCTTGTGGATTGCAAGGCGTTCCCTCTAACAATGGGTGCCAAGGCCACATTCCAGCAGCTGAAGGAGAACATAGCAGGCGCCTGCGTGACCTCCATTGACGAGACAATACCCTTCCTAGTTGAAACAGACGCTTCCGATTGCGCGATCGCTGCGACGCTGGCCCAGGGGGGGGGGGGGGGGAAGCATGCGGCATTCGCGTGCACCTTGGGCGACAGTGAACGTAAATACTCTGCTATGGAGAAAGAGGCGTACGCCATAGTGGAGTCGATCAGGCGATGGCGTCACTTTCTTTTGGGCAAAAAGTTTCAACTCATTACCGATCAGCAGTCTGTGGCATTTATGTACGACCATCGGCATGCACAACGCATTAAGAATGAAAAGATATCGAGATGGCAGATATAATTGGCGGAGTATTGCTTTGACATAATCTATCGCCCTGGACGCGATAATCTAGAAAATAAATGCAAAACGGAAAAAAAGATCGTTTTTATGGATTAAAAAAAAATCGCTTTGTAGTGCCTGAGCCTTCGTAGCTATATGAAAGGTAACATTAAATTATCCCCAATTAGTGTGTATGTGTGTGGGGGAGGGGGAGAGGTGGGGTGTAATATAATATTAAATATAAATTTTCCTTATTGGGTGTAAGTAGGGGAATATAATTTTTTGTTTAAACAAATTGATTTCTTCAAAATGTCAATGGGATTAAAGCATCACCGGGCAATGCCGGGTACTCCTGCTAATATGTATATATGTATTTTTTTTAAGCACAAAAGAGGTATAATTTAATGATATTAGATAATATACTTATTTTATTTTTAATTTTTGGCGCGAGCAGCAATTTAATGCAATTGTTTCCTTGTAGAAAAACCCATTTCCTACAAATCACTACACGTATTGAATTGTGCTAATTGAAACACTTTGAAACGACTTTCTTAAATGAGGCTGTTAGCTAGAAATTACAAGGGGGTAACAATAGCTCTCTTCTCCCTGCATGTGTCCTTGCTGTCTGCTCTTGCCAGGTTCTTCATCATCACCTCTGTGTAGCAATTAAATGCCTTCTTTAAGCCTCATCCAGACTATCATTCCAAATTGACAAACAATATCAGTTATAATGGACAGGTGGGAAGGATAATGTGGACATATAAAAACTGCACGTTTTTTGAATCACAGTTGTTACTGAGATACTTTTGTCAAGTTTTGTTTTTGATCAGATGTATCCATCATTTCAGAATGGAAAAGCAAAAGGAATGGAGCCTGGATAAGCCAGCTGCTGCCTGCTTGCCTTGGTCGGTGAGCTGAGATGACAGATTGAGGGAACAACAGAGAAAAATAAACTTAAATTTTTTTTTTTGTATAGAGAATCGAGGCTCGGGTAAGAGCTAACACATTGAACATGAAAACATGCACAGACACATAAAACATGCAATGAAGAGAGCGGGAGACAAGAGGGGGAGAGAGGGAAGCACACAAGCGCAACCACAGAAGAGAACAGGGACGTCGGTAGATCTGTGGAAGGGGGAGGGTTGGGGGGGGGGAGGGCTGGGGGAGGAGGGAGGGTTACACAGTATCACAGTAAAAGGCAAATGAACACCTCTAGTGCTTGTAACACTTCTAGTGCTAGTGCAAATGAACAACTTCTGTATTGAATTTATAGCTTAAATGTACAGAACAGCAAGGAATGTTATTTGTTGAAATGGAAGATGCGGATTGGTAATTTCAAACTTTATTATCTATATTTTTTATTGTACAGTACTTCTGGAAGTTATGCTTCCCTTATGTGATGCTGATTGGATATTTCAGACCTTGTGGTATGGTCGCAGGCTTATAGCTCAGGTTGGGACCATCTGCTGCTCTTTTTGTGGCACCGTGAGGTGCAGTACCAAGAGAGTACAAGCAATAAAAGGTGGTTAAATGAGTTTTTTTTTAAATCTCGGACTTAGTCAATTATATTTACGAGTAATTATTGGCGTGGATTTTCAAGTCAGCTGTGCTTCACTTTCATCACAAGTTTGTTGAGTTGTGTTGAATTTCAATTTTTTGTTCATATTTCACTTTCATATTGATTGCATTTCACCCTCAGCTGATACTGGACTTTCAAAATGGCGTATGAATGCTAATGAGGTATCGTTTTGCGCATGCGCTGTGTGCACGTGTTTTCAGTGACCCGGTTTCGCTCGCATGGCACCTTTAACTTTGAAATAGTCTTTTTAACATAATTTTCAGAATTTATATGAAAGAGAGGCAATTTCAGAATGGATAACCATAATTGTTGTTCTTTGATGCAAATGTATAGGAAATACAAGAAGAAATCATCATCATCATCATTATCATACTAAAATACGCCATTTGGTGTCTGTCTGTCTGTCTGATGAATTTTTGATGCCAATACATTCCGTCGTTACTTATTCAATCTCAACCAAACTTGACAGGATGACCAAGGGTTACATAATGAAGGTTGTAGCGCATTCACATGCCCCCCTGCCCCAAGGGGGTTTCTCCCCCGAGCGGGTTTTCCCCACCATTGCTGTCGATGAGGTTGTGTGTTGAGGTGTATATCAATGTTAAATTAGCTTTATCGTGGCATTTGTCCAAAGAAGAAGATTTATCGTGGCGTTTTTCCAAAGATGCTTTTAATAACAAAATTAATGATAATCGCATATTGTTAATGTTATTACAAAACAATATTAATACTAGCAAGTCAGGAGACGACGATGGTTCACGAGCGAGCGGTATTCAATGACAAATGACGGATTATACCCGAAACAGGCCCGGAAATGTCAAAACGAAGGTTACTGACCTTGAAATGAGATAGAAAATAATGTATAATCAGTTATGAGGTTAGTTAGCTACACAATACCGAAAATTCGGTGAAAAATGAAATGAAAAAATAATAATAATAAAAGAATGAAAAATCGAGCTCCGTGGGGCTGGACACATGACATTAGCCTAACCAAATATCGAAACCCCTGTCAGATTCCACCAAAGCCCTCGGAGAAGATGTAGCTTGAGATTGATTACCCCTTAAAAAGACATCTTTTTCGGGCGTGGCTCCACCCACAATGGGCGCAATACGCCCACTCTCGGCAGGACACAACTAGATCATGATATCAACCTCCCACCCAAGTTTCATCAAGATGGGATGATATCATCGGGTAGTTATGCTGCGGACAGACAGACAGACACACACAGACAGACGCACAGACATGACGAATATAGTGGTCACTTGATAACTCGTGAACCAATAATGTCCCACTTCCCCAAGGCGTTTTCCCTGCAGTGATAACCTGTATCAATAGCTTATAGTTATAATGGCGTTTCCGTGGGAGCAACGGCTTCTACAGGAAGTAAAAATATTATAAACCACAAACACGTATGATTAGCTTTTTAAACAGTCGCTAAGGCTCTTTATTAACACTAAGTGAAGAAATTTGGAGGAGTCCCGACATCCGTAAAGTACGTTTTACTTACAGAACTGAGCGAAGATCTACTGTACTCTATATAACCCACAAAGGTTGGGTTATTAATAACATGGCCCTTCCTACCGCTAATAAGGCATTTTTCGTAGCGTACTTTTGAAACTCGCTCCTGCTGTTTGATACGAAACTGAAAGGGAGGAAGACCGGGTTGTGCTCATTTACCAAGCAGCGAGCTTGCCAAGCCAGCCGTTCCTTAACGGTTTTGAATGCAATGCTTGCTCGAATGCTTAAACCACTTGGCGATCTCTCCACAAGAAACTTGGGAAATGAACACACCCAATGTTCTTGAGACCCGACCATAGATCGACTGTAATCTACATACCCCAAAGAGGAATGACCCTTCCTGCCCCTCCCGGAGTCGGCGGGTGTGCTGGTAGAGGAAATACGAGAAATATCAGTGGATGCGATTTCCTTTTAATACAAGTGAGTGGAGGCAGCAATCTAGTGTAATTACTTCCGCCACCAAAAGTGGACAGAGGTTATGTTATCACGCCTGTTTGTCTGTTTGTTTGTCTGTGATCAGGATATCTTGAAACGTTATAGACGGATGCAGACAAAATTTGGTGGACAGATTGGGTGTGTGACAAGAACAAGCCGATTTGACTTTGCTTGAGTTATGGATGTATATCCGGCCTATCAATGGGCTACGAAACGTAAACTGTTCATCCATGTTTATCTTGTGGCCCTGGAATCAAACAAAAGTAATCCCAATGCCTGTCTGATGTCTCTAGCGATCTTGGACAGCATATTGTTTGTTCATAACTTGTATCTTGTGGTGTCATATGTGATTTCTCCCAGCCATGGTTTCAAGTGTGACATGCGATATTACCACCGACACCTTACAGCCCAATTGTGACCTTTATTTGATGCATAACCATATTCCTAAGGTTCGTCAGCATTGTTTAATACTCACCTAAAGGAAATTGGAGAAAATTGGACGTAAACATGTATGGGTGGTGTATCGGCTACCGGTCACTGTTCTGCACATCTATCGGAAGTAAAAAAAATATTATAACCAGTTATCTGGTTCCGGCAAGTCATGACCGACTTGATCAGATTTCTGTTGCTTTAATTACCCTGCGCTCACGAAGCGAAAAGTGGGGTTAAGCATTCAGTTACGTACGTGTGCCGTGTGCTGTGTGCCATACGTGTCTGCATTTGAAAAATTCATTTTCTCGGCAACTGTTGGTCCGATTAACATGAAATTTTCACCATAGGAGCGCCTACGCCTGTAGAATATTTTAATGATTATTATGACGTCATAGGTCACATCGTAGTGTTACGGATTCGTCACTTCCGTTGTGGTGGTTTGCATCCACTGTAAATATTTCTGATTCCATGTACTATTATTGTGTTCAAAAGGTTTATTGTTCATGAACTGTTTTCAAAAGGTAAAAAAGTTAATGTTAAAAGAAACAGGAAACCGGATTGGGAACCGGACAACGAAGAGGCAGAAGAGAGAGAAAGAGGGCGGAGCGAATGAGTCGGACAAGAAAGCCGAGTTGCTCCGGGTTCTGAAGCGAACGTTGGCGAGCCAGAGTCACGAGCGAACTTTCGGGTTTCCGGGAAAGGGATTCCTACGACAGAGTTGTCATCGATGTGACCGGTCAACCTGCGTGTCAGGTTTTGCGATCGATCCAGGAGAGAATCATCGCCGTGCCATGCGCCACGAGACCGTGTTGTCGGCCATTTTGACTCACGCAGGACTTGTGCTTCGCTCACGGTTTCGTCTCTTTTCGACCATCTCCACCGCATTCAGACGTCGATCTGGGGCGTGTGTGTGACGTGGCTTTTTGAAGGTTAATTCGTCCATACCCGAGGGTGTGATCGATCTCTCAGTCACCTGTAGGGCGCCTTTGGATTTCCCAGTCGCCTTGAGGGCGCCTTTGTACAGCTTCGGCTGTGTGACTGTATTTGCCATCCGCACGGGATTCTGGTCTCGATTGGATCTCGTTCTGGCGATCGCTGGAGCGAAACAACTTTGTCTTGAAGCCGGTATAAGAGACATTAGGGAATGTTCTTGTTTCACTCACTTGGAGCACAGTGAGTTATATATTACAAAACTGATGGTACCATCATAGGACATATTGATTGTACTTTTGAATACTACTGTTGTTGTACTGTTATTCTTGTGTGATCTTAATACAATATTTGTTTGTGAGTAACAATTGGGGTGGCTTCTCCATTGATCTTTGACACACAGAATAACACATTTTTCTGCCGTGACTCTTCTCGGGGCTCGGAGGTACACCGTGACCAGGGGGTCGGGGAGGAGCACGTAATAGAAATTGGGGGCTCGTCCAATTGGCTCGGGGGCTCGCAATTGGGTCCTCGTCCGGGATTAAATTCCCTAATAACATTCGTCCAGTATAGAATTCCCTGATAACATTCGTCCGGGATAGAATTCCCTAACATTCCCAAAATTCCCAAATTTGGAATTTTTCTAACATTCCCAAATTTTTCAAAATAATTAGAATTTTTTTTTGTGTGAAGGTTAAGAGGTGTTAACTGATAGTCACCATGGTGTTTGACGCAGAAAAGTTTGCGGCGTCCCCTAATGAGGCACCGTTGCTAGCGTTAAAAAGATCGGAACTCTTGATATTGGCCAAACATTTTAACTTGGAGGTCCGAGCTCACATGAAGAAAGCAGAGATGCAGACATTGGTGGTAGAATCTCTGGTGGGACAGGGAACATGGACAGAGGTAGCCTTGGATTGGTGACCTGAGGTAAAAGAAAATGTGGAGCTCCGGAAAATGGAGATGCAACTGCAGAGCCAGGAAAGGTTAAAAGAGTTGGAATGGAAAGCCGAGGAGAGAGGATCAGAGGAAAGGAGAGCTGAAAGGGAACTCGAAGAAAGAGGAGAAAAGGAAAGAGCAGAGGAAAGGAGAGCCGAAAGGGAGTTAAAGGAACGTGACATGGAGTATCAGAAGGAAGTTAAACTCAAGGAGCTGGAATTAAGGGGAGAACGGAGAGAAGTCGTATCCATGCCGGCTGGTTCGACAACTAGTCAGAACACCTGGGATGTTAGTAGGCATGTGAGGCTGGTTCCACCCTTCAATGAAAAGGAGGTAGCTAAGTTTTTTTTTACATTTTGAGAAAGTGGCTCAAATGCTAAAATGGCCTGTGGGGTCCTGGACTATGTTAGTGCAAAGTGTTCTAGTGGGTAAAGCTCGATATATTTTCGGCTTTACCGATTGACAAATGTACAGATTATGAGGAAGTGAAGAAAGCCATTCTCAAAGCCGATGAATTGGTCCCTGAAGCTTACCGGCAAAAATTCCGGAATGCCAGGAAGAGGGAGAGTGAGACCCATGTGGAGTTTGCCCGAATGAAGGAAACCATGTTTGATCGGTGGTGTGATTCGAAGGGGATTGGGAAAGACTTCGAACTGTTGCGACAATTGATCTTGGTGGAGGAATTCAAACAGTGTGTCCACGAGGACATTAAAGTACATCTGGAGGAAAAGAAGGTACCAGAGTTGTATGAGGCAGCAACCGTGGCAGATGACTATGCCTTGACACACAGCATGGGGTTCCACACACCTAACTTCCCGCCTAGAGTTCGCCAGGGGAGTTATGGTACATCCGGTGTGGAGAACGAATATTCATGGGGGCGGCCTCGAGATGACTATGAGGACAAATCTGATACCGTGACTTTTAGGGATCAGAAGACTACAGTTCCAAGACAGACTTATCTTCCGGGGGGCTCGAGGCAGACCACGAGTTTTTCCTCCGGGCCTACTTGCGCTTTTTGCAAGAAACCTGGACATTTGATGTCCCAATGTTATGCCCTGGAAAGGAAAAATCAGGAGCGGAGTCAGACTAGTACAACTCCGAATGCATTGGCAAATGCGAGAAATCGTCCTTGGAGGACAGTGCCTTGTGAAGGTTCCCATGCCAAAGTTACGGCATCACAGAACGACCTTGTTCAAGAGGGTTACAAACCTTTTATTTCAGAGGGGTTTGTGTCACAGGATGGAAACTGGACTAACCAGAGACCTGTTAGGGTATTGAGGGACACAGGAGCACATCAATCTTTGATCCTTGAGGGCATTTTGCCATTGTCAGAGAAGACGGCAACTGGTGTTAGTGTTCTTTTACAGGGGTTGGTGGCTGTGTTAAAGCCCCACTTCATGTCATCCATTTGAAGTCTGATTTGGTGTCAGGACCAATCACCGTAGGGTTACAAGCCACTCTACCTGTAGAGGGAATATCTTTTGTTATCGGGAATGATTTGGCCGGTGGTCAAGTTTCTGGTAACCCGATGTTTGTTGAAAAGCCTAGCATGGAAAATAACACTGCACAGTTAGAGCAGAAGATTCTGGGTATCTTTCCATCCTGTGCCGTGATTCGTGCTATGGGTAGGAAGCGCTCTGAAGAGAAGAGGAAGGTACTGACGTCACGCTTTGCACAGGCACGTCTTGTCAAGTACCCAATAACTAAGTGTCAGCGCACACAAGTCATGGATGGAGGCAGTGTTGGCAAGCTCTTTGTAGGTGGACTGAACTTCAAAACAAGGGAAGTTGTTCTGGACTCTGTCTTCGGCCAATATGGACCACTCTTGGAAGTGCGGCTGATAAAAGACAGGGAGACGCAAAAGTCAAGAGGATTTGGCTTTGTCACGTTTGAAAACACAAAGGATGCCAAAGATGCAGAAAAGGATTTGAATGGCAAGGATTTGGATGGTCGGACCTTAATAGTAGAGAAGGCAGGCCATGGGCGTCGAGGGGGGCTACAGAGGAGGAAAACGTGGAGGTAGTTTCAGGGGTGGCTATGGCTCCCGGTGTGGAAGTAGTAGTTTTGGTGGTGGCCGCAGTCGAGATTACTATGGAGGCTCCCAGAGTTACGGCAGCTCCCGAAGGGATGATTATCAGGGTAGTGACCGAGAAGGAGACCGCTATTCACGTGACTACAGCGACAAGCGCTCCAACCGTGATTATTATGAAAGTTAGGAAGAGTTTGAAGCACTGAATGGTGCGGAGCAGCCGAGCCAAGATTCTGACATGGATTATCCATGAACTCCACGTTCCTAAAGGCGTCCATGTAGTGAATACTTCCAGGCCTCACCACCCAACCACCATGAATCCTGGCTCTCAGCTCGGCCTCCCTAAAAAAGTGCTATAGATTTGCTTGACTTTGGATTTTTGTTCACAACCCCTTAACCTTCATTCAAAAAATGAAAAATAGAAATCAGAGGTTGATGAGATGGAGTTTGGCTTTGCAGGAGTTCAACTTGGAAATTGAGCATGTAAAGGGCAAGGACAATGTCGTTGTTGATGCTTTGTCCAGAGTGAACTGACATTGGAAATCTCTGGAGGTGGTTTGAAGTTTTGCTGCTTTATTTTTGGGAAATATTGATTATCGTTGCTCACGGGAATTGATGATTTGGGTGTGAGTTTACTTTTGTTTGTTGGGAGAGTTTTGCCTGCAAAGAAAGTTTTCACTATGTTCAAACTTTCTTTCTTGAGGGGGGGAAGTGTTACGGATTCGTCACTTCCGTTGTGGTGGTTTGTATCCACTGTAAATATTTCTGATTCCATGTACTATTATTGTGTTCAAAAGGTTTATTGTTCATGAACTGTTTTCAAAAGGTAAAAAAGTTAATGTTAAAAGAAACAGGAAACCGGATTGGGAACCGGACAACGAAGAGGCAGAAGAGAGAGAAAGAGGGTGGAGCGAATGAGTCGGACAAGAAAGCCGAGTTGCTCCGGGTTCTGAAGCGAACGTTGGCGAGCCAGAGTCACTAGTGAACTTTCGGGTTTCCGGGAAAGGGATTCCTACGACAGAGTTGTCATCGATGTGACCGGTCAACCTGCGTGTCAGGTTTTGCGATCGATCCAGGAGAGAATCATCGCCGTGCCATGTGCCACGAGACCGTGTCGTTGGCCATTTTGACTCGCGCAGGACTTGTGCTTCGCTCACGGTTTCGTCTCTTTTCGACCATCTCCACCGCATTCAGACGTCGATCTGGGGCGTGTGTGTAACGTGGCTTTTTGAAGGTTAAATCGTCCATACCCGATGGTGTGATCTCTCAGTCGCCTGTAGGGCGCCTTTGGATTTCCCAGTCGCCTTGAGTGCGCCTTTGTACAGCTTCGGCTGTGTGACTGTATTTGCCATCCGCACGGGATTCTGGTCTCGATTGGACCTCGTTCTGGCGATCACTGGAGCGAATCAACTTCGTCTTGAAGCCGGGAATAAGAGACATGAGGGAATGTTCTTGTTTCCCTCACTTGGAGCACAGTGAGTTATATATTACAAAACTGATGGTACCATCATAGGACATATTGATTGTACTTTTGAATACTATTGTTGTTGTACTGTTATTCTTGTGTGATCTTAATACAATATTTGTTTGTGAGTAACAATTTGGGTGGCTTCTCCATTGATCTTTGACACACAGAATAACACATTTTTCTGCCGTGACTCCTCTCGGGGCTCGGAGGTACACCGTGACCAGGGGGTCGGGGAGGAGCACGTAACAATAGGTTACTTCGCACCTCTGTAGCTCTGAAACCACTCCAAGCAATTTTTTTTAGACCTGGCTCATTGTCAAGTACTCCCCATGGGGAATAAGATATGTTCATGATGATGTCATCGGCGCCTTCGTTTTATAATCCATAATTCGACAAGTACAACACTTTTTTTTTTTTGTATAATGAATCGAGGCTCGTGAAAGAGCTGACATTTACTTCACAAACAAATCAAACAGACAAACAAAATATATATAAAGAGGGAGCGGAAGACAAGATGGGGAGAGAAGGGGAAGCACACAAACACTTGAGAGCACACAACATTTGAGAGCAGGGAGATGTGTCGGAGGGAGAGGGCTTGGGTGGGAGGAGGCGTGGGAAGGGGGGGGGGGGTGGTGGGAGAAGTATAAAACACAAGGACACCAAGGACTTCCAGGACAGAAGTTGATATTTCAAAAATGTGGGATTGGGGTGAAAGTAGCGGGGGTAGAAAAGATCAAGGTTTTGGATGAGGGAAGATAAGAGATGGTGGTGAACAGCTGTTTTAAAGACCTGGAGGGTGGAGTGGGATTGAAGAGAGTGAGGGAGTTTGTTCCAGAGGCGGGAGAAAAGAGGAATGAAGGAGTGAAGGTGAGCAGAGAGTCTTGATTTTGGCAGTTTAACCATAAGAGGGTTGCAGGCAGATCTTGTGCGACCTGTAGAAATATTTGTGGGACAGAGCCCAGAGAGAGCTGGGGGGGCAAGGCCAGAGAGGAGTCGGTAGAAGACGGAAAGACCACCAACCTGCCTGCAGTGAGTGAGTGAGAGGCCCTTGGAGTTACCTTCATCGCGGGAGATTCCAATGATTCTGAATGCTTTGGTTTCAACAGCGTGAAGACGAGCTAGGTGTGAGGCAGGAGCACCAGCCCAGAGGGGAGAGCAGTATTCCATTGAGCTGCGGATGAAAGCCTTGTATGTGGTGAGGAGCTCAGGTGTGCCAAGGAAGGACTTCGCACGACGGAGGATGCCCAGTCGGCGACTGGCTTTGGAGACCAGATTTGAAATGTGGTTTTCCGAGGAAAGATCATGGCAGATAGTGAGACCCAAAAGCTTGAGTGACAGCACTTCTTGGAGAGGATTGTTGAGAAAGTAGATGGGAGGGTTGTCCAGTCGGTCTTTTCGGAGAGACATAGTAAGAGTGTGAGATTTGTCAGGATTGAAAGACATGTTCCACTTGTTTGCCCAATCTGTGATTTTGTCCAGGTCTGCAGAGAGTGAGGAGGCTGCGGACTGCCGATCTGAGGGATGAAGAATGGAGCGACAGAGAGTAGAGTCATCAGCAAAGAGATAGAGAGGATTTTCAAGAGAGTCAGAGAGATCATTGATGAAGAAAAAGATGATGATGATCATCATTGAAGATCATTGATGAAGAAAAAGCACAGGGCCCAGAACACTGCCTTGGGGAACTCCAGCCTGAACAGGAAGAGGAGATGAGAGAAACCCATTCAAGGCCACACATTGACTACGACTAGAGAGGAAGTCCACCAGCCATGCGTGGAGATTTCCATGGATACCAAAAGAGGAGAGTTTGGTGAGCAGAGCGGGGCACCAGACCGTATCGAAGGCACGTGATATGTCAAGGGAGACAGCTCTAATTTCCTGTTTGGCATTGAGGACCTCCATCCATTGTTGATTCGATCATTGTTAATTTTGTTTGAGCAACTGTTGGTCTGATGGACACGAAATTTTCACCATAGGAGTGCCTCGTCCTTTGGAATACTTTAATGATAATCATGACGTCATAGGTCATGTGGTACAGGCGCCATCTTGGAAAAACCGAAAAATGTTGCACCTCTATATCTCCAAAACCGCTGCATGGAAAAAATTGAAACGTGGCTCATTGTAAATAACTTAATATGGGGAATAGGTGTTGTTAACGATGACGTCATTGGTGCCATAATTATGATGTCATAATTCGACAGGGACAACGCTTAGTCTGATCAGTTTGAAATGTATTTAGTGTGATCTATGCAACAATTATATTAGAGAATATAAATTTATGATGTCATCGCTCACGTGGTCTGGCAGCCATATTGGATCAAAGAAAAAAATGTTCAAAAACAGAAGAGTTGGCTCGCTACAAGTTGACTGGTATTATATGAATTAATACCAAGGGTAAGTATTATATGAATACCATCGAGTTTCTTCAAGCACTGATTGTTCGTTATTTTTGCAATCCATGGAATATTTAACATCAGTCTCCAACACCACATTTAAAAACTGTCAATATCCTTCCTTTCTTTTTCACTGTCCATGACTCAGATCCACACATTGCAACTGGAAATACCAGATCATTTGCCATCCTCCTCTTGGTTTCTTTTGTCGCATCTTTGTTTTTCCAGATCTTTATAAATCCCGACATTGTTGTTTTCCCCAACGCTAAATGTCCCCTCCACATTCTGTACTCCAATCTTAGAACCCAGGAACATGAAACTTTCTACTCGATTGTCTCCAAATCTGAACACACGAATGCTCTCAGGTGACAAAGTTTTACTCTTTTTTTAGTTTTAAATAAAGACAAGATTTTTCATTTTCCTTCTTCAGTGTCTGCAGCAATTTCATGAAGTCCTCTTTACTTTCTGCCAACACAGTGTTATCATGAGCATACGTTAGATTGTTGATATCATCAGGATACCAGCATCTACGTCATCCAAGTTATAATTTTCACCAAATTATTATAACCAGAAATTAATCGGTCAATTCCGTCCATTGATGATGGCGACCCAGCCCAACCCAGTCATATAATTGAATTCCAACCCAGCCGCCATATAACGGTCCAGTATGCATCCAGACCCCCCATGGTAGAATAATTACCTTTGCCACCAAAGGTGGATGGAGGTTGTGTTTTCACCCCTATCCGTTTGTCTGTCTTTGAACAAAATATCTCAAAACTTTGTGGACGGATTTGGATGAAAATTGGTGGACCGGTTGGGGATCTGACAAGGACGATTCGATTCGATTTTGGTGAACATCTGAATATAGATTGGGATTTGAGAATTATTTAAATTATTAAGTGATTCTTCATCATTGGGAGATCGGGCCAAAACCGATACATAGCAGGATATCTCAAAGAGTTATGGATGGATTTGGACGAAAGTTCGTGGAGAGGTTGGGTGTCTGACAAGGAAGAATCGATTCGATTTTGGTGAAGATCTGAATATGGATTCGGATATGAGAATTATTTAATTTTTTAATTGATTCTTCACCATTGAGCGATCTGGTGAAAACAGATATATAACATGATATTTAAAATAGTTATGCACGAGTTATGACTAAACTTGGTGGACGAGTTGGTTACATGACAAAAACAAGGTGATTAGATTTTTGTTCAGGTCCGAATCCAGATCAGGCCTATCAGTGGGATACAAACCATGAACTGTTGAGCCTGGCAGAGGTATGCTCTCTACCGCGTGAAATTCTAGTTTATTTTGTCGACTGAGGCCTAAAATCAGGGTTGTTTTAAGCCGTGCAGCATGTGGCATTGAACCTCAAATTTGTATCACACTTCTCAATGTGTGGGTTTCCTTTTTCCAACAGGTAATGAAATGTTTTGGGAGAAACATTCCCAGGTAGTTCATGAAGTCTTCAACTCTTCCACGCACAATTCCTGAAATATTTGGTTGTAACTGATTCTTTTACTCCTCTTTTGTCGAAGCTTTCGGGTGTGACTAGACTTGATCGCAAAGCAATACCAATCAAAAGCCAGAGCGAAACTGAAAGACATAATGGAAAGTCTGAAGATCATATAGTATGCACCTGTCAGCTCTAGTTGTCGGTTACAACTGACATTCTCAATTTGTTAGTTATCAATTATTGTCTCGAAAAACTAACATTGTCCGGTGATTTTGTCGACAAACTAGAACAGAAATGGCATTAGTTCAAAAAGCTTATTTACAAGTCCAAGTGGCTCGAGTTCAAGTCCCAATTAATGCCATTCCGACCGCTCGCTGTCACGACGGTGCAGCCAATTGCCTGATAATTTGGAATGGCCATGGAAACCACTTTGCGAGATTTAGAAGAGAAAGGAACGAGATCAAAATGGAAATAGCTATCGCAGTGCTGATTTGTGTAACAGCAATTCACATTATCCTCCCTTACATTCCAGGGGTGTACAGTAGAACGGTGCTATAAGTGCTGCGAAATGAGGTTTTTTTTTGAAACAATCATGTGGTTTTAGGGCATGCAGTGCATGTGATCCAGTAATTAGAAGGCCGATGAACAAAACGGACAATTCTTTGTAGAGATGGTATGCTTTGCGGAAGGCTGGCAGGTACATATTCTCCTTTGAGCTGCCTTGGTAGGTTGGATTCGAATTTCGACCCGGCTATAAACTGCCGCCCTGGTGTATTGCATGCAAGACGAGGCATTAAGACGGAGGATCTGCCTGCCTGCACTAGACATCGGTGCAGGTTGAAGATCCAAAGCTGTCTTTGGAGAAGAGTAATTTCAGTAATTTCAGAAGAGTAATTCCAATTTCAGAATCATTGGAATCTCCCGCGATGAAGCTAACTCCGAGGGCCTTTCACTCATTCACCGCAGGCAGGTTGGTGGTCTTTCTGTCTTCTACCGACTCCTCTCCGGCCTTGTCCCCCCAGCTCTCTCTGGGCTCTGTCCCCCAAATATTCCTGCAGGTCGCACAAGATCTGTCTGCATCCCTCTTATGGTTAAACTGCCAAAATCAAGACTCTCTGCTCACCTTCACTCTTTCATTCCTCCTTTCTCCCACCTCTGGAACAAACTCCCTCACTCTCTTCAATAGCTCTCCTCCCTCCAGGTTTTAAAAATAGATGTTCAGCACCATCTCTCATCTTCCCCCATCCAAAACCTTGATATTTTCTACCCCCGTTAATTCACCCCAGATTCACTTTTTCGAAATTCCGACTTCTTTCCTGGAAGTCCTAGCAGTGTCCATGTGTTTTATACCTCCCCCTGCCTTCACATTCCTCCTCCCCCCCAAGCCCTCTCCCTCCCACAGATCTCCCGATGTCCCTGTTCCCTACTGTTGTGCTTGTGTGCTTCCCTCTCTCTCCCCATCTTGTCTCCCACTCCCTTTATCTTATGTTTTATGTGTTAGTTTGTCTTTTTGTGATTGATGTTAGCTCTTACACGAGCCTCGATCTTGTACACAAAAAATTTAAGTAGGATAACTGTCATCCTCAACAAATAACTAGTTCCTTCCAATCTAACGGAAGGCCTTGCCACCTGGTTACAGAAACACATGAGCTAGAACAGTCCCCACCAACCGACCCCACAATAAGGCGGAATAATTGGGACGGTAAGGACGAAGAAGACAGTGGAGGTTATGCTTTATGGGTTCACATTTGTTTATGTTTTAAAAGAAGTGTGAAAAGTCCCTGTAGTATTGTAGGAAAAATAGTACAGTATGTACGATAAGAACGAACTTGTATGTAGGATGTGCAGTGAATACAAACTTGTGCAACACATACAGTAGATATATGGAGTTGTACAGTACATACAGGGTGTTTACAAAGTCCCGTTACCCCATACGCAGAACTTGATAAATTAATGTAATGAACACACAAGAGGTATAAATGTAAACTATGAATCAAAGTCTTTTTGAATATCAGGAATTACAATTACATAGTCTTTCCTGTGTGACGTCTGCCGTGACCCCACATGCCCCTTACTGCTCGTTCTTCCACCGAATAGTTACTTTGGTCTGACATTTTATTCTCACAGGGATCACGGTCTCATACCTACACGAGAAAAAGGCTTGCATTGATTAATTAAGCTTAACATTAACATTAAGCTTAACATTAACATGAACATCTGGGGGAGGGGGAGAGGAGACTGTGGAGGAGTTGGAAAGGAATGAGGGGGGAGGAGTAAAGCGACCCCCCACTCTCCCCCGTGTGTGACCCACTCCCCAGTGTGTGTGTGACCCACTCCCCTCGTGTGTATGTGACCCACTCCCCTGTGTGTGTGTGACCCACTCCCCCATGTGTGTGTGACCAACTCCCCCATGTGTGTGCGACCCGCGACCCACTCTCCCCCATGTGTGACCCACTCCCCACTCCCCTGTGCAGTGTGCATGATGTGGGAAGGATGGGGGCAGGGAGGGAGAGGATTTGAGCTCTTGAAGTCACATTTTACATGAGATTTAATTACACATTTCAAACTGTATTTCCCATGTGCACGCACATGCATTCACATGTTATCAGAAGTAAATAAATTGTGTAGATTACATTATTTTGTGGATCTGATAAATTGCAAGTCACCATTTTGTAAAACTGAATGTGCAGGTGCAGCATCTAACCCAATATGTCCAAATGTCACACACGTCCATGCCCGTGGGATTCCCACGGTGACCCCACTAGTCTATATTATAAAAGGAGTCGTGTCTGTCTGTCTGTCTGTTTGTTTGTTTGCTTGCTTGCTTGTCATGTTATAACTTGAGAATGGATTAATGGATTTCAATAAATCCAACTACTGTGGATACAGGGAGCTCCCGGGAGGTTGCTCCATAGATTGGCCCCTTCCACATCAGATTATGCCGAGGAAACGGAAAGCCCCATTTTTTTGAGCATTTATGTGAAGGCAGAGACGAGGAGACCTCAGAGTTTGTTTCCTGTCATGACCCGTGCCTAACACGTGCCCCAGACAGTTTGACCAAAAGAAAGAAGAGAGGATGAAAATTGTTTTTATATTTTCATCTTCCTCTTGGTGTGTTGTTTTATATTATTCGCAATTCAGCATCTAAAAAGTTTGTGATGAATATCCTATTCACAATATCCTCGCTCCCTGAGTGTATAGGTAGGCCGGGATCTGTACACCGCCTAATTTTATTTGTTCCCATTAACAAAATCTATTTTTTTTTTGCAATTACACAAAGATTGGTATTCCCTTCAGCGAAGAGACTGGTCATATATTCTAGTAGTACAAAACGGAAGTACAAAACAAAACAAAACATAGCAGGGTAGATGATGATCGGGGGTAACAGGACATTGTAAACACCCTGATCAGCACAGAAACTGTAGGGTTTTACTCCCCAGTGTGTGTGGGGAATAAAAGTCCTTGTGTGGACTCCCACATTCAACTTCAAATTTAAGGACTAATTTATGAACAAAGGAGTTAAAAAAATTATTTGTGCAGCACATATTACTGATATGGGGTCTGTTCGATTTGGTTGAACTGCACCACCTTTGGAGGCCATTTTTCCCCGCAGAGCAGGGGTTGGCCTTTTTTGGGCACCGTGGTCCCCTTTTTGAAGCAATGTTTTATGGCCGGATGCCCTTCCTCCCACCAACCCTGTTGGTTGCCTCTTGCGACACACAGGGAATTACCAGTGAACTGGTACTCAATTTGCCGACCTCAGAAGGATGACAGGCTGAGTCAACCCCCCTGGTGTTAATTCAGCGATCGACCGGGATTCGAACCCAGGATCCTATGATCCCAAGCCGGCACCCTAACCGCTAAGTCAACACCAGGCTAATAAACCCTGTTTGAACTAATATGTACTATGTATTGAACTGGACAATAGGCCCTTTTAAAATGTATGTTTTTGCATCTGCAGTTATGGACTCGCAAAGGAAATTTGATGAAGCACAGGCCCAAGACACATTCTTTGCAAAAATTACTGAAGGATCTTAAAAGGCTTCAAGTGAGTGTAAGCAAATAGGACAGCGGGCTTCACGTCTCCTCAAAAAGTGAAGGCACTCCCACAACACAGCACCCTCTGTTTGACTGCACCAGCTACCAAATGGCAGTTTTTAGAAAGATCCAATTTCGATCCAGAACCTCAACTGAATGTCAAAGTAGCCCATAAGTGAGCGTAACGAGTTACCCTGTTAATCTTGCAGTACAACATAGATTGAATGCATTTAGGGACCTTTTCCGATGAAGTGTGTGTTTATGGCATCACGTTGAGAAACCATGATGTTAACCATGAAAAAGTTGTTTGGCAATTATACAATTGAATGAGAAAGAAAATGGGAGATGTGGAATCTAGCATTATAATTTGGACCTTAAACGACCAGTTACAAAATCACATAAGATTGGGATGTAGAAAAGTAAGAATGATGGAGATGGAAGGAAATCTGACATGTGATGGCTTGGTGGGAAGATTAGAGGGCAGCAGTGAGTCAGGGAAATAAAGAATGATGTGGGAACAAAAACATTTCAGTGTCAACTCTACACAATATCAAATAATCTACAAATGCATAAGGAAATTAATCCTCATATCACTCCAAAACAATGAAAGAGTTAAAAAGTAAAATTTTAACTCTATTTAAAAGAAGCCAGTGTAAGGTCGACTAGTAATGTTACTGAGGATGTTGAGATACGTCAGAGGACTTTTCTTCTCTCTCGCTTTCTTTCTCTCTCTCCCTCCGCTCTTGCTCTCTGTCTGTATAAAATCCAGACATAATTAAGGTTGAGAACCCACACCCACTATTTTGAGGGGTTCTGAAAGATTGAAGGGCCAAAATCGCAATGACGAATGATTCACAGTTAATAATCTGCATGGTGATTGAATTGACAGTCAGTAGATGGAGGTGATTCAGTATATGGTACCTTTATATATATATATATATAGCGTTTGGCGGTTACCAAACGGTTGCTCGGCCGTTCAAATTTCCATCCAGTAACAAAAATGGTACACCGCCGGAGGGTACGTTCCCCGATTGGAACCGTCATGTGGTACAGGCAAACAGTGTCAGACGATTGGACCCTGCTATTGTGTGACAGACCAATTGGCATTCATAGTTCCTGGTTCACAACCTGCCGAAGTACAAAGTTATTCGTGCGTGGCAGCCTCAGGTCTGGTAAGTTCGGGAGGGAACAGAGGCTAACCCCCTCATAGTAGACCTGAGACCTGGGCCCTAACAATGTATTTTAGGGTCAAATTCCTTCTCTCCAGAGAGGAGCTTCTGCTCCCACTGATGAGTGTCATCGGGATTGACTCCTATGGAGGAATAGTGGGGTTCAATTGTAGGACCATGCGTTATGACCCTTCGGGGTTAAAACTTGTGTGTTTTGATTGACCATGTGCGTCATACTTTGGGCTGAGGTGCATGTTTATGTTCATGGGACAATCTTGTTGGACTGTGTGCTTTGGCCATGGGGTTAGAATACATGCCGAGGTGTGTCTAAATGTTTTGATTTTTTTTGTATAAAAAAGGCGCTTCCACAAGAAGTGTCATTGGGACTGACTCCTATTGAGGGATGATCCAACTGTATGACCATGCATTCTGGCCCTTCAGGGTTCGGATGTGTGTGTTTGATTGACCATGTACTTCAGGCCTCAGGCTGAGGTGCATGTGTGTACCAATGGGACAGTCTTGTTGGACAGTGTACTTTGGCTGTGAGGTCAAGGTGCATGTCCCAAGCTGTTTAAATGATTTGATTTTTAAAATCTTTTATTTGCATAAAAAGTTCTCCACTCACAAGGCGAGGGCTAACAAGTGCGAAACATGTGCCCGTGGATGCTCCTTCTCTTGTGTGGACTGGTCTATAAAATTGAGAATTCTCTTCCTGGTATTTGCTGATGTGCAGTCCTACAGAGATGTAGGGGAGCTGTAGTTCCATCTGCTAAGCTCATTCCCAATAGGCAGAGCCTGCGCAACTGTTTAGCCAGAAGAGGCTACATTTTATATATCTACAAAAAGGCTACAATAAGAGGCTACAAAAACGGTATATCTTTATTCTGGACAGTCGAATGATTGATTTCAAATTGTTTGGAGATCTTTTTAAATCCCTTCCCAGACTCGTAGGCATCTATAACCTTCTTTCTGAAGGCCTCAGAGAGCTCTTTTGATCTAGGCATGGTGACACCGCACACTTCAACAACAAAGAGCAAACCAAACTAAATATCTGAGGTTTAAATAAGACAGCTTCCTCCAAGATCCTCTCTAACGATGTTCTAATCATTTGCACCTGAGCTGGTGCACCTGATTCTAATTTTAGGTATTTGAAGTAATGATAAATGTAGGGGTGTACTTACTTTTTCCACATGCGAAATTTGCATTGATGTTTATTTAAATTATACAATGGACTACAAAATGTAAATGTTTCATGATATTTGTTATATTATATCACCTTTATCTGTCAATATTGTTGAAATGAAGATCAAATAGCTGTATGTTGAAATATGTTGAAAAAGTCAAAACTTTACATGGGGTGTACTTACTTTTTCACGTGACTGTATATATATATATATATAGTATGCTTATAATATGCTAATCAAAACAAACCATTGAGAAACTGGAGCTGAATTTGCGAGATAAAAAGCTGGATGGTTCACAACTACTTGACTTTGAATGATGATAAAATGGAGATGCTTCATGTGTCATCAGTCATCACGAACCAAAGTGAGTGATTATATCTCCTGACTCCTACGTATCTGCCGGCTACTTTTTAGTCAAGCAAATGTCTGCTCTCTGTGACGTCGGAGTGATGTTTGACAGTCATTTCAGTATGCAAGCTCACATGAATATTATTTGTAGAAATGCGTAATTTGCCCTTGTACCAAACGAGGACAGAGCTGCAAGTGTCTGGACAAACGCACCACAGAAAATTTAGTGCATGCATTTGTCATTTCGATTCTTGATAATTGTAATTGCCTTCTTATCAATCTTCCAGGCAAATACTCCTCCAAGTTGCAACAAATTCAAAATGCCTAGTCTCTCACTAAAAAGTACAATAATATCACCTCATCTTTAACAATCTACGCCAGCTCCCCATTTGTCAAATGATTGAGTATAAGATGCTCGTGTTAACATTTAAGTCCTTGAATGATATGGCATCCTCATACGTTATCGCTGAACTCCCTAATCTCCAATAATGTCCTGCCGACCTTCGAATAAATGGCTATTAACACCAATGTCCGGCCTAGCTCCCCCAGCTCTCTCTGTGCTGTGTCCCCCAAATATTCCTACAGGTCGCACAAGATCTGCCAGCAACCCTCTTATGGTTAAACTGCCAAAATCAAGACTCTCTGCTCACCTTCACTCTTTCATTCCTCTTTTCTCCCCCCTCTGGAACAAACTCCCTCACTCTCTTCAATCCCACTCCTCCCTCCAGGTCTTTAAAGCAGCTGTTCACCACCATCTTTTATCTTCTCCCATCCAAAACCTTGATCTTTTCTACCCCCGTTAATTCACTCCAGATCCACTTTTTTGAAATCCCGACTTCTTTCCTTGAAGTCCTAGCAGTGCCCATGCATTTTATACCTCTCCCACCCGCACCCCCTTCCCATGCCTCCTCCCCCCAAGCCCTCTCCCTCCCACAGATCTTCCGTTGTCCCTGTTCTCTACTGTTGTACTTGTGTGCTTCCCTCTCTCTCCTCATCTTTTCTCCCGCTCCCTTTATTTCGTCTTATGTGTCCGTTTGTTTGTTTTTGTCATTAATGTTACCTGTTATGTGGGGGCAGCAGTCAGACCCCCCCCCCCCACCACCGTTCCCCCTTAACCCCAGGAGGGATTGCAACTGTGGTACATGAGGTTTATTATAGAAATTGATACCCTAAACCCCCCTCACACCGGCCTTACGGGGTCGTTACGACGTTTACGGCGAAAAAATCATGCACAACCGGGAGCATTCCTTGTGGCACCTGGGACATCCTCAACACTTCCTGGAGCATTCGTATGGATCCTTAAGCGTCCGGGAGGGGTCGTAATTTCTTATGAGAGTTTTGGTCCAGACCAAAACTCTCGTAAGACAATTACGGCAGTGCTACGGAAATCTAGACCGCAACGCCTCCTCAACGCTTCCGCAACTGCCGTAACACCACCGTAAGACTCCGTAAGGCCATCTTAACCATCCGCAAGGATTCTCCCTCTCCTTGGACTCTCTGGGAAGCGGGTGCTCCGTCCATGGCTCTCCTGTATAGGTCTTGCCCCCTTGGAAGTCAGCAGCAGAATGAGGGGAGAGCGGGGGGGCCCCCGTTTTAATATTCTGGGCCGGGAACCGTAAGGAATCGCAAGCAAGCGTAGAGGCACTGTATCTCCGCCGTGTATATCCGCAACGAAGCCGTAGCAGTCCGTACTAAACCGTAATAAACCGCTGTGAATCGGTTACGGTCAAGCAAAATCCTCTCCCGGGTGTTTGCGATTTTGCTCAAAAAATCGCAACGCTGCCGTAGAAAGAACATCGGTGGACGTCCGTGGACGTCCGTAAAAACCATTTTTTGGTGCGAGGTACCCTTAACCGAGGGAATACCTACCCGAGTTAACTCTCATCTACAACAGCCAGGTACATTCATCCACTGGGCTTCCAGCATTTCATTTGATGATGGGCAGGGTTGCCCGGCTAGTGATGGACATCATCCTGGGGTCTAGTCTGGACACCCGTCAAGCAGGAAATATGGATCATTGGGTTCCACATCATCATGACCGGTTAAAGACGTCATGTGCTTTAGCCAAGGAATGCTCACAAGTGGCTGGGTGAGCCAGAAAAAAAGATCCGTGGCCTTGTAGCACCCGGTCCACTGATTAAGTCAGGTGACCGCGATATACTGATGAATCACAAACACAGGCAGTGTAAAACAAGATCCAGGATAGATGGGAACCTGAATTGTACTCGGTAATTGACCAGACAAGCCCTGAGATTCCTGTATTCCAGATAAGTCACGAGAGGGGGAATCGGCAAGGAAAGGTTGTCCACATAAATCAGTTAAAGCCTTGTCCGTTCCCTATGAATGTCCCAAAAAGGAGTACGACTAGGAACGGTGTTCAGCAAGAAGACACTGGTAGAGATTATGTAACTTCTTACCCTGCACAGGGTGATGATGAAAGCCCTCGTCACATGGACTTATCCGCTAGTGACTATTTACCTGCAGTGGAGAATCAAATCATGGATAAGGAAGACAACCCCGAGAAACCTGCTACCTGCGTCGTTACCCGTTACCCCGTTACCAGTTGATGGTATGACCGAATCACTGAAGCAGTCTTCTCGCTCGACGAGAGGAATCCCACCACAGAGGCTACTTTACAGTGCGGAAGTGGAGATTCCCTGGGATAAGCCTCAGGTTGGTTAATTTGATTTTGCTACTTCTTGGTGGTTTTTCTTCATTTGGACTGTTAGCTGATATGGGGACGTTGTCATCTTAAGTGGGGAAAAGTTTAAGATAAATATTTGGTCATACAGAGTTGTTCTCATTCTACTGGTGTTTATTTTATTTATTTTTCTTGACCACTCTATTTCAGTCTTTTCAACCGGAGATGTCCGAATTAGAATTTCTGACGTGATCGATTGTTTTTTTGACGTGTTTTTGTATCGAATAGTCATGTGATTTATCATGATTTATGCCAAAGAGTTGATAAAATGTAAAGTCAAATAAAATTTATTGGCCGCCGGGAGGGTAAGGTGCGGACTTCCGCCTTCACTTCCGGCGAGACAGGTTGTGTTGGAACTGAGCATTGTGGGGCGCATGTTGCTGCCCCTTTTCTTGTCATTCCAAACAAAACGATATCCCTGTCCATGACACCAAATGTAGCCGCTTGAAGTTTCACACCAACATGATCTCTTTTCTTTCAAGTTCAAGGTTCATATTAGACTTATGATCGTTTTTTGTCCTTTATGTTGGGTCATACTTAATTTATTAATTGTTGAAATTTTATTATTTGATCACAGGTAGCACAGCTTTGTGCACGTATTTCCTCTGTTTTCCATAGTTTGTATGTTAGTTGTGGTTTTATAGTTTTACTGTAAGTCATTCTCCGTGCATAAATAGTTTTTATTGTCTAGTTATGGGATATTATAGTTCTGAGTCAGTCATTTAATTTTAACTGCACACTTAAAAACATTTAGTCTTTTGTATGTTACCATTCCTGTAAAGTGCTTTGAGATTTTGCATGAAGTTTAATTTACCATAAAAATATTGTACTTCTTCTTCTTTATTATTATTATTATTATTATTATTATTACTATTATTATTATTATGGCAAATAAATTAAAAACGATGCTGAAACGAACATTTATTACACACTTAAAATTGTTTGGAAACAAAAAATCCACTTAGTGTCTACTTAGCCAGCTTGACAATAAAGGCAGCCAATAAATTGAGGCCACAATAAAAACTAAATAAAGCAGTGTTTAATAAAAAATAATAAATCAATAAATAATAGTTAATAAAAATTAATAATAATAATAATAATATTTATTTAATAATAAATAAAGCAAATAAATATAATAAATAAATATTTAATAAATAACTAATAATAATAATAATAATAATATTTATTTAATAATAAATAAAGTAATTTAAAGCAATAATAAAGGAGCAATAAAGTTTATTTTACTCTTTATTGACAATTTTGGTACGGCCTGTATGATGAATTGTAAAATATTGTGGAATGATTATTTACATTTATTATTGTGGAATCGAGACAAGCCTGGTATTGGCTTAGCGGTTAGGGTGCTGGCTTGGGATCCTAGGATCCTGGGTTCGAATCCTGGTCGATCGCTGAATAAACGCCAGGGGGGTTGACTCAGCCTGTCATCCTTCCGAGGTCGGCAAATTGAGTACCTGCTTGCTGGGATGAATGATCACGGTGTGTACCCCGGTTTAGAATAGGTACACCGTATCCCTGCGCATTGTAAGAGGCGACCAAGGGTTGGCGGCAGGAAGGGCATCCGGCCATAAAAACATTGCCTCAAACAGGGAACCATGATTATCATGGGGCCCGCAAGGCTAGCGGGGAAAATGGCCTTAAAACGATCATTCATTCATTCATTGTGAAATCGAGAGGGCATTTTCAATGAAATCAAATTCGTTCGATGATGAAAAAATGTCAAACGTCTTTCAAAAGGAGAAGTGTTTTTAAATGCAGGTATGTGAGATCTATTGAATTAAAAATGTGAACATTATCACTTAGCTTTTGTTTAACCTATTCTATCAAAATGCATTGTGTCCTTGGTTGTTATCTGAATATGCGGGTTTCAGAAGGTGGAACGGAGCCCTCCTACATTGTATACACAAAGAATTAAGTTAAGCACCCCTACACAACGAATTAAGGTAAGCACCCCCTAATATATATTCTTTGTGTATATGTATACATTGGCATATATTCTAAGGTATGTGAGATCAAATAATGATTGGTATGACATTAGCAATTATCCATTGATGAAATTGAGTGATCAAAGTGAAAAAAAGTGATTGGTTGAGTCAGTGATCCGATCACGTGGGTCCTACACACGTTATTGACGCAAAGATCGCTAGAGGTCTTCTCAGAACAATGACTGTACGTTAGAAAACATAAACGTCATCCACACTGTCCGTGATGGACCTATAGCTCCATAC
This sequence comes from Myxine glutinosa, assembly GCF_964187855.1. Lineage (NCBI taxonomy): Eukaryota > Metazoa > Chordata > Myxini > Myxiniformes > Myxinidae > Myxine > Myxine glutinosa. The sequence goes on along the minus strand of NC_136272.1, from coordinate 20,131,775 downwards.
TTAAATTGAGGTGAAAATATGCCTAAAATTCCCAAAAAATTTCACCTTAAATTATTCAGAATAAAATATTGAAAACGGCATGATTGTTATGTTTTTATGTGACCATAATATCACTTCTCCAGAAAATATAGCAATATCATGGGTATATTACACTGTTTTGACGACAACAAACTTGTAATGTGCGAGGTTGTAAAAAAACGGGGGGGGTGCTTAACTTAATTCTTTGTGTATATATATGTGTTGGTATATGTGTGTGAACATATGGGTGTGTGTGTGTGTGTGAGAGATATTTGTGTATTTAATACGTAACAAAAAAATAAAAATACTCATCCCATCCCCTCCTTCACGGTCAATGCTCCTGTGCTCAGTCAGTGTGTCAGTTTGTCTGTCTGTCTGTTCACTTATAGACTCAAATGGCTCAGCCAATCTCCACCAAAATTTCCATACGTGCTGGGGGTAATTAAGGTCAGGTCATGGGCACAAAATAATGCCTCCGCTGCCCCTTTCCCCTCCCCCTTCTTACGAGGCTGGGTTGAAAACTCACGATTATCACCAGTGCATGTGGTATAGTGCACGTGGTATACTCGCGAAAGGTGGGGGTATTCATAGCAATGGGCGCAGAAAATCTATTTGCTAAGCTGGATGTTTTTGAAAGTGCCAAAAAGATGATTTGTGTTCTACAGTGTTCAAGTGTGTAATTCAATTGAAATAAAATAAAGATTTTAGAGGCAGTAGAAAAAAAAGACTTTTTTTTTCAGAAGTTCACCGCTGTTGATGCGGCGTCTTTTACACTGCCTTATTTAACACGTTACATTCGTTATTCGTGCCTGTTGTTTGTGTTCTTTATGGCAACCTTAAAACAGTAAGTTTCTTGTTTGGAATGATTTTCAATTTTTCGTGACTGCCAGACATGTAAGCAGACAGACTAAAACAATTATCATACTCTTTTTGTATACAGACTCAAGGCTCATAGAAGAGCTAGAACACTGAACGGATCAGGACCCAGCAGGACAAAATGAACATGAGAAGGGGGAAACACTAAGATCCGAGTCGAAGGACAAAATAGAGGGAGACTTGGACAAACAATGGGTGTGAGTAGGAATGAGCGGCAGGAAAGGGCACATGGGATGGACAAGGTGGATACAGAAGGAAACTCAAAGGAGGAAAAAAATGGAAATTTTGGTGGGGTTAACGAGGGTAGAAAAGATCATGGTTTTGGATTAGGGACGATGTGAGATGGTGGTGAGCAGCTGTCTTGAAGACCTGGAAGGGAGAATGCGATTGAAGAGAATGTGGTAGTTGCTACCACAGGTGGAGAAAAGAGGAACAAATGAGTGGAGGTGAACAGTGATCCTGGATTTTGGGAGATTCACCAGAAGGCGTAGATGGTGAACCATTTGGGCCTTGGAGAAACCTGGGGGGGGGGGGGGGGGGGGGACGGGGACGGGGACGGGGGGACAAAGCACGGGAATATCAGAGGATACAGCACCAGAAAGGAGGTAGTAGAAGATAGCGAGACCATCGATCTGTCTTGTTGGGAAAGTGATAGGTCCATAGACTCAGATTCAGTGCAGGAGCTTCCAATGATCTTGATTACCTTTGTCTCCATGGTGTCAAGCTGAATAAGGTGTGAGGCAGGTGAATCAATCCAGAGGGGAGAGCAGTCCTGTGTGTACATGAGATCGGGACAGGTTTCTGTACAATTTGCCTAATTCAGAGCCCATGTGCTGCTAAACTACAGGTTCGTGGTCAGATTCATGTTCCGATTCGTGTTCAAAATATAACATTCAATTGAAATTAAGTAGATCCTCGTTCATAGACTGACGTATGTAGACAGACAAAGTGAACCAATTAGGCCGTGAGACGAGCCCTATCATTCATTTCTGTAGTGATCACATGGTAATTAAGTAAACTTGCACTGAAAATTAATAAAAGCATGAATAATCGTAAATTTTGTTGTTACCTTCAATAAATAAATTTCAATAAATGTTTCTTCAATAAATAAATAAAATAAATTTATCCCCCCCCCCCCCTCCTCCTTCCCACGCCTCCTCCCGCCAAGCTCTCTCCCTCCCACAGATCTCCCGATGTCCCTGCTCTCAAATGTGTTTGTGCTTCCCCTTCTCTCCCCATCTTGACTACCGCTCCCCTTATTATACACTTTGTTTGCTTGTTTGTTTGATTTGTTTGTTTGATAAATGTTTGCTCTTTCACGAGCCTCGATCTTGTATCCCAAAAAAATAAAATAATAAATAATAATAATAATAATAATATACTAGCCGAAACCCGTGGAACATCCACGGAAGGGAGGATGTGGTGTATGGATGGAGTGTACCATTATGGATGGCATAGGGGATTTGCTTGTCCGAGTAAGAGTTAGGAAGAAAGATGAGAATGAAGAGTGCGTATATGAACAACGATCGCCGACACCGGCACAAATGCATGCTCTGGATTGTCCACTCAGTGGACGGCTTGCTTTTGCCTTCGCCTGTCCAATCAGCGGACGGCTTGCTTCGCCTTCGCCCAGCAGACGCCAATACGATGGCGTCGTAAGATGGCGTCGTATCGGCAGTTAATCGGATGCTTTTGGCCCCCAACGTCAGCTAATTCAGATTTTTCGAGTATGGCTGTACGTGATAAACAAAGAGCGTGGTTCGTAGATCGTAAATCCATTAGTGCCGTGGGCATCGGGTCACTGGGTGCGGCGTAAAAGGGATAACAAAGTCGAGTCCTTACGCTATTATTATATACTAGCCGAAACCCGTGGAACATCCATGGAAGGGAGGATGTGGTGTATGGATAGAGTGTACCATTATGGATGGCATAGGGGATTTGCTTGTCTGAGTAAGAGTTAGGAAGAAAGATGAGAATGAAGAGTGCGTATCTGAACAACGTATTTCTGAACAACTGACTTCCGGGTTCGGTTGCGAGAGGACGCTGGCGTTGCATATTCGCCGCTTCTCCGACTGGATGGATGTACAGGGTCTGCTTCTACTTTTCTGACCTGACATCTCACACCTGTCCTGCCTTTTCACACCCGCACGTGCCGCGTGTTCTCCGGCTGGATAACGGAATCTGCTTTTGATGGTACGGAATACGGAATCGAAAGGCCCGCTCCCGTTGTTTGTGGCCGTGGCCTTGTTTGCCGGTGGCCTTGTGGTCTTGGTGGCCTTGTGGCCTTGTTTGCCGCTGTGGTCTTGATTAGCGGCTGCAGTCGTTTGCCGCTGCGTTTGCCGCTGCGTTTGCCGCTGCGTTTGCCGCTTTGCCTCCTCGACCTTGGCCTCGTACTCGTCCCTTCGCTCCTGCCTGGCATGGCTCTGAAGTACTCCGCCGCAAGGCTTCTTCTGCTCAATACCCGCTCCACCCCATCATGCATCTCTGCCATCAAATCAAATGGACTCCTCCGACGACCCAGGTACATTCACCGTGGCTCCGGTCGCAAGTTTGTTTATTTGCAATCAGGTCACTCCATCCCCGTCCTCTGGTCGGCTCAGCGCACTCTCACTCTTCGTCCCAGCGCACCTGGTCACAGCAACCCACACGATCGCACCTCTTGCCTACGAACCCTGGCTAAATCACCTGAATTCATCCCTGCTGTTCAAAACAACATCAAGCTCACCCTGTTCAACACCCGGTCCCTCAACAATAAATGCCTCATCCTGAACGAATACATCCTGGATAACAAACTGGACTTTCTCTGTCTCACCGAAACCTGGCAACAACCTCTGGACTACTACACACTCAACCTCACCACACCCAATGGATATTCCTACGTCAATAAACCACGCTCGGAGGGCCGAGGTGGTGGAATTGCCGTTATCCACCGTCAAGACATCAAGACCAACCTCATCTCCATCTCATCTGCTCCATCATTTGAACACCTGGCTTTAAAACTCTCTGGTCACACGCAGTCAGTCATGGCTGTCGTCTACCGCCCTCCCAAACCACACCCATCATTCCTGTCTGACTTCTCCTACTTTCTGACCCAGCTATGTTCCCTCTCCCCCTCAATCCTCCTCCTTGGTGATTTCAATATCCACATGGACTCCACTGACTCCACAATAACCACTGACTTCACTGATTTACTCACCTGCTTTAACCTCACTCAACATGTCGACTTTCCTACCCATATCCGTGGTCACATTTTGGACCTTGTCTGCTCCACTGGATTAAATTTGCACCATCTCTATGGCTCCGACCTCACCCTCTCTGACCACTTAGCCATCACTCTGACCATCAACATCCCCGCCCCAACACCAAGGCATTATCGCACAATCAACTTCCGTAAGCTAAACGCTCTTTCACCTACCTCATTCTCATCCACCCTCTCTGAAAAAATGTCCACTTCTCCCTTCATTGACCTCCACACCCCTTCCGACCTCACTGACTACTACAACCACACTCTCTCCTCCTGCCTTGACCAGCTTGCGCCTGTAAAAACCAAAACAGTTTCTTTCACCCATTCTGCTCCCTGGTTTACCCCTGAACTCCACCTGATGAAAACTCGTGCTCGCCAACTTGAAAGACTCCGCAATAAAACGGGTCTCACAGTTCACTCCCAAGCCTACAAGGACCACATACAACACTACAAAGATGCCCTCTCCCGCGCCCGCTCTGCCTACTACTCTCAAATTATCCACTCTGGCTCCGGAAACCCAAAAGCACTCTTCTCGACAATAAACAAACTCCTCCGCCCCCTGAACACCACCACCCAGTCATTCACAGTAGACAACTGCATCTCCTTCCTCTCTTTCTTCCAACGCAAAATTGACAACATCTACAACAGCTTGACCACCGCCGCACCCGCTCCCCCTCCAACCACCTGCCCCCCCTTGTCCTGCCATCCCCTGTCTCGGTTCTCCCCAATCTCTCCTACTGACCTCTCTGAACTCCTCATAGGAATGAAAACTGCCACCTGCACTCTTGACCCCATCCCCTCCAGCTTTGTCAAAGCCTCCCTCCCTGCTCTCTCTCCACTTATCATTGCAACAATAAACTCCTCCCTGTCTACAGGCATCGTCCCACCTTCCCTCAAAATTGCTGCTGTTACCCCCATTCTAAAAAAAACCTGGTCTAAACCCTGACACCCTAAACAACTTCAGACCCATCTCCAACCTACCCTTTCTGTCAAAAGTTTTGGAACGCGCTGTAGCCACTCAACTCAAACATCATCTCTCTGCCAATAACTTGTATGAAACATTCCAATCCGGATTCCGCTCCAACCACAGTACTGAAACTGCTCTCCTCAAAATCACCAACGACCTTCTCCTCTCCTCTGACGCTGGCAACCTCAACATTCTCGTCCTCCTCGACCTCAGCGCTGCCTTTGACACCATCGATCACACTATCCTCCTCACCCGACTTGAATCCACCTTTAACGTCACCGGCACTGCCCTCTCTTGGATTAAATCATACCTCTCTGACAGATGCCAGTTCATCTCCATCAATAACTGCAAATCCCCCACTGCTCCCCTCCCCCAAGGTGTCCCCCAAGGTTCAGTTCTTGGCCCCCTCCTCTTCATCCTTTACCTGTCCCCGCTCGGTCACTTAATCCGCCGTCATGGTCTCAAATTCCACTGCTTCGCCGATGACATCCAGCTTTTCATCTCCACCAAGTCCGTCTCCACCGACACCCACTCTATCCTGACAAACTGCATCACTGAAATAAAATCCTGGCTTCAAATCAACTTCCTCAAGCTTAACTGTGATAAATCTGAAATAATCATCATTGGCCCAAAAACGCTCACAAAATCCACCCATAACTTTGCCCTCAACATCGACGGTATCCCAGTATCCACCTCCCCTCACATCCAGAATCTTGGCGTCATCTTTGACCAAACCCTTTCCTTCGACAAATACACTAAACAGATCACAAAGTCAGCCTTCTTTCACCTGAAAAACATTGCCCGTCTCCGCTCATCCCTCTCCTCCACGGCTGCAGAAACCCTCATCCACGCCTTCATCACCTCCCGTCTGGACTACTGCAATAGCCTCCTCTATGGTTCACCCTCAAAAATCACCAATAAACTCCAATACATTCAGAACTCCGCTGCCCGTCTACTCACTCATTCCCGGACCCGTGACCACATCACCCCCGTCCTTTACAAGCTTCACTGGCTCCCCATCCCCCAGAGAATCCAGTACAAAATCCTCCTCTTGACATACAAAGCCCTCCATAACCTGGCCCCATCCTATCTGGCTGACCTCCTCTCCAGACACACTCCCACCCGCAACCTCCGCTCTGCTGGTACCAACCTCCTGACCCCCTCCATCCGGACCAAATTCAGATCCTGGGGGGACAGGGCCTTCTCCATCGCTGCTCCCACCCTCTGGAACTCACTACCTCACACCATCAGAGACTCCTCCTCACTCACCACATTCAAAACATCACTAAAGACCCACCTGTTCAACGCTGCATTCAACATTCAACCCACAGCATTTAACCCCTGACTATCTCTTCTCCTTCTCCCTCCTTTTGCTTTAAATATTTCCCTATTGATTCTTGTCTTGTCTTTTTGATTCTTGTCTTATATATATGCCGTATATCGCTGCTGTTTGTTTTCTTGATTCTTGTCTTTTTGCAATTGTTGTTTTCATGTATTGTTATGCATTATGTTTTCCACTCTGTCAAAGCGCCTTTGGGCTTCTGGAAAAGCGCTATACAAAATAAATGAATTATTATTATTATTATTTATTGCACACAAATGCATGCTCAGGATTGTCCACTCAGTGGACGGCTTGCTGTCGCCTTCGACAGTCCAATCAGCGGACGGCTTGCTGTCGCCTTCGACAGTCCAATCAGCGGACGGCTTGCTTCGCCTTCACCCAGCAGACGCCAATAAGATGGCGTCGTATCGGCAGTTAATCGGATGCTTTTGAGCCCCAACGTCGGCTGATTCAGATTTTTCGAGTATGGCTGTACGTGATAAACAAAGAGCGCAGTTCGTAGATCGTAAATCCATTCGTGCCGTGGGCATCGGGTCATTGGGTGCGGCGTAAAAGGGATAACAAAGTCGAGTCCTTACGCTATTATTATATAGATATATATATATATATATATATATATATATATATGTATGTATATATATATATATATATATATATATATATATATATATATATATATATATGTATATATATACACCAGTTATTTATATTTCAGAGGATTTAATCTCTTGATTCATGATATGAAAATGCAGAGTTGTTGGCAAGTCATTTTCCCTCAAGTCAAGCCACAAGTCATATTTGTTAACTGAACGGCATGAATTTTTTATGGAATGCCCCAACATTTTTTATGGAATGCTATCATTTCGATATCACTAGTGGGCCCGTTGGTTAGTTGGACCAAATTGTCATTGGTCTTCACCGCCTTGCAGCATACCTGTCTGCCGCCCTCGAGGGTCTGCCTTCCTCAAAATGATTTGGATAAGCGTGAATGTCGGCCATCAAATTGGATAAGCGTGAGTATCGGCAGTCAGCCTAATTTGACCGTCAAGTAATTGGTCTTCAAACCGAACAACCTTTTAATGTCGGCAAGTAAAAAGTTTACAAGTCAAGTCCCAAGTCAAATTTCTGCAAGTCACGTCAAGTCACAAGTAAAACAAAATGTGACTCGAGTCGGACTCGAGCTCAAGTCACTGACCTGAGTCAACAACTCTGTGAAATAGTAATAGTAATGGAAGCCCACATAATGCAGCATGTGCCGTTGGTTTGCTCGGCCAATTAATTATCCCCTGCGTAGTCGCTGGCATGGTTCTCCCTCTGCATAGCTCAACTCACCGGCACAGTAAACCGACATTGGGTGTGAAGATCTGTCCAGAGTTTTGTGTTGCAGGTGGAGTCCGTGATCTCTCGAAGACACGCTGTCCTCCTGGAGTTATCCAGACACGACGTCCATCACAATATAATGAACCCATTCATTCACACCTCATAATGTCTTTCCCATATTGTGTCAGGAGCAGTTGTTCCAGACAATATTGCAGATGATATCATGGCAGAAGGTGAGAAAGGCGAGGTGTCCTTCTCAGCATTTTTCAAAGACCGTGTGATCAGTGATGTGAAGGGATTCCATGACTCAGTCAATCTGTGATGTGGGATGGAATGCAAGTAGAAAAGTGAAAGTGAAACAGACTGTGCTCAAAGAAGACCAACATTTGATGGTAAGACTTGTAGTCCTTGGGAGTGTAAGAGGAATTGACCTTGATGAATTGCTGGTTTACACTCTGGGACCAGTTCCATTGCCCTTGTCTTACCCAGCTGGTAAAACTGATGAAGACAGACAAGTCTAAACTCATGCTGGGAAGATGAAACTCCATCAGCAGTTACTACAAATGTTACCCCTGGTGCTACATGGATCTTCAATGCAATGACTGTGTTACGGATTCGTCACTTCCATCGTTGTGGTTTTCATCCACTGTAGGCACTTTTGGTTCCATGTACTATTATTGTTATCGTTTAAGTGAAATGGAGATAACTGTTTTCAAAAGGTGAAAAAATTAGTGTTTTAAAAGAAACCGGAAACCGGATCGGGAGAAAACCGGAAGAAGAAGAAGAAGAGGAGGAAGAAAAGCGGAGCAAGAGAGGTCAGAAAATAAAGCCGAGCTGCATTGAGGTCTCGAGGAGACGCTGGCAAGTGGGGGTCACGAGCGAACTTTGGGTTTCCTGGGAAAGGGATTCCTGTGACAGAGTGGTTATCGCTGTGACAGATAAACCTGCCTGACAGGTTTTGCAGTTGATTCCGAAGAGAATCGTTGTTGGAGTGCAGGTACGCCTTCAGTACGGGCCCGTCGGCCATTTTGCCTCACTCCCACCATTTCGCATCGCTCCAGCCTTTTCACCTCGCTACAGCCATTTCACCGCACCCAGCCGTTAACCTTGTTTGTGTGTGTAACGTGGATTTCGATTGGGAATTTGTGGTTCTCCGTTTGGGAGCCGTTGAACGTTCATGCCCGAAGGTGTGATTTCCCAGTCGCCTTTTGAGGGCACCTTTGCGCCTCTTTGGCAGCGTTGACTGTCAGCCGAACTGGATTCTGGTCTCGATACGACATCGTTCTTGCGATCACCGGAGCGTGGATCGACTTTGGCTTGGTGCCAGGACAGAGACTTTGGGAATGCTCTTTTCGCTCACTTGGAGCACAGTGAGTTATATTGTAAGAAACTGATGGCACCATCATAGGAATGATATAATATTTGTTGTACAATTGATTCATATTGTTCTTGTGCTGTTATTCTTGTGTGACCTTAATACAATACTTGTTTTTTGGTAACAATTGGAGTGGTTTCACCATTGGTCATTGACACCCAGAATAACACATCTTTCTGCCGTGACTCCTTTCGGGGCTCGGAGGTACACCGTGACCGGGGTTTGGGGAGGAGCACATAACAGACTGTCTTGCAGATGATTCCATATACTTTTGGGTAACTCACGCATCTGTACCTGAAAACTGTTGCTAATGTAGGAAGGAAAATAAGACCAATATTGTACATGATCAGATCATTAACCTTCACAGAGCATCAAACATGCTGAACGAGCATGCAGGGCCCAACGTACCCAAGGAGGATCCCAAGTCATTCAACTGTTGTCAAATATAAGGAAATTACCAGTAGCACTGGCCTGGACTTTGAAACAGGTACTGGCAATAAGAGAACTCTGGACATTGATGCCATCCATGACCATCTAGACCCCACTCTGGCTGAAGCACTTATTGGGCTGCATACTTACACCAGCTGTGATAGCGCAAGTGCATTTTATGGGAAGGGCAAGGTGAAGGCCATGGAATTGATGCTATGCCAACCCAGATTCATTGAAATGTTTTGTACCATTGGCACATCGTTCCGTTTGTCATTGGAAGGGAGCGTGATGAAGGGAGCAGAAGAATTTGTATTTGCTCCACATGGCCATGTCTCAAAATATGTGAACTGGGCAACAGCTGCCCTCTTAAAAACCGGTACAAAGATGGAAGATACACTTTCACCTAATTCAGATTCACTGAAGAAACATCTCGGTCGTGCCAACTACCAGGTGGTAATTTGTCGCCGATGCTTGGAGCAGTTGCCTGTCAATGTTCCAAGTCCTGATAGACATGGATGGATCATATGAGAGATGGAAAAATTATGAAGCAGATGGACTTTTTTTCAGCACCTGAGGCAGTTCTTGAATTTGTTCACTGTAATTGTAAAGAAAAAAAAAGTCATTGTGAAAGGAGGGGCTGCACCTGCTGCAAGAACAATTTCAAACGCACAGACTTGTGCCACTGTGCAGACTGCGAGCGGAGAGAACGGAGGGACAGGGGTTAATATGGCCTAGTGAGATTCAGATCAAGATAGTGACAGTCACAATGACAGTTCTGTTGACTTAGCCAACTTCCAATTTGATATAATAGTAGCGGAGAAGGGTAAAAAAAAAAAGTAGTTGTATTAAAATTTGCCTTAAGGGTGATTTTGAACATTTGCTGCTGATTCTCCATCACAATGGAGTTACTGTTTTTTCATTGATCTCAGTAGAGTAGCCTGGTTTTGGTTTAGCGGTTAGGGTGCCGGCTTGGGATCCTAGGATCCTGGGTTTGAAATCCCAGTTGATCGCTGAATTAACACTAGGGGGGTTGACTCAACCTGTCATCCTTCTGAGGTCGATAAATTGAGTACCAGTTCACTGGTAAGTCCCTGTATGTTGCAAGAGGCGACTAACAGGGTTGGGGGCAGGAAAGGCATCCGTGCCCGAAAGGCCAACCTCTATTCTGTGGGGAAAAATGGCCTCTAAAGGTCGTCTATTGATCTCAGAAGGGAAATGGTCAATAGGGAAGTACGTTTCATACTTACTGTGTTCTTCTGGACATTGGTGATCTATTATAGTAAATAATTGAGTTAACTATAATAAAACACACCCTGGTTAGCCAGACAGATGAAGTTGGGTGCTATGGGTAAACATGCGCTTGGCATGAAAACATGCGCATGCAAACATCCACGATTTCATATGGTTCCTATTTAGTCATATTTTCCCTTAACTGGCACATTTGTGATTGCTTACAACTGAATATTAGTTCTAGATGTTACTCTCCATGGTGTAATCAAGCAAAAAAAAGTAGTTACCAAGTGGTCACAGCAAAAATCGAAAATTAAACATTTTTCTGCCCTCGGCTCACGGCCTAAATTGCTTCGCCCCGCTTTTCGCTTCGCGTGGGGTAATAAAAGTTAGGTGTCTGTCTGTCTGTCTGTCTGTATGTCCAGGTCTCATTTTATTTCCTATCTCCTTACTGCTTTGTGCATCGTCAACTAACTTTTTCGGCATAATTAACAATCTCTTTCATGTCTGCTCTGCTTAGGGCATCTAAATTTACTTAGATTTTATTCTGTTCATCCCAGTCGAAAGTAAGATAGTGTGCCCCTTGCTGCATGACGTGACGTTTCAAGTCCAACCATCAGGGGATCTTGTTGTTAGAGTCGTCTCCAAGATTGTTGTTGTTGTTACCCTCACAGGAGGACAGGGTATTGCATTTGGGTCGGTTTGTCTGTTTGTTTGTCTGTTTGTCCGCACAGAATAAATATGATTTTCTCTCCAACCGTTGAATTGACAGGAAATTTCCACCAAAGGTGCAACTCCACCTGTATCATTTTTTAATGATAATTATGACGTCATAGGTCACGTGGTATGGGCGCCATCTTGGAAAAACCGAAAAACTTTGCACCTCTGTATCTCCGAAAGCACTGCATGGAAAAAATTGAGACATGGCTCATTGTAAAGAACTCTCCATGGGGAATAAAATATCTTAATGATGATGTCATAGGTGCCTCCATTATGACGTCATAATTCGACAAGTACAAAACTTCATCCGATCAAGATGAAATTTCTTGAGCGTCATCTCGGGAAAAATTAGTGGAGAAATTTTTTATGACGTCATTGGTCACGTGGTTCGGCCGCCATCTTGGAAAAACCGAAAAACTTTGCACCTCTGTATCTCCGAAAGCACTGCATGGAAAAAATTGAGACATGGCTCATTGTAAAGAACTCTCCATGGGGAATAAAATATGTTAATGATGATGTCATAGGTGCCTCCATTATGACGTCATAATTCGACAAGTACAAAGCTTCATCGAATGAAGATGAAATTTCTTGAGCATCATCTAGGGATAAATTGGTGGTGAAAAAAAAAAGATGATGTCATCGGTCACGTGGTTCGGCCGCCACATTTGTTTTTATCACAAAAGCCTTAAAAAGAACTGAAAACACATCCTGGCGAGGGTCTGCAATCTTTGATTGCTCTTTCTTGTTGTTATTGTATGACTCTCCCATTCGATCAAATGTAAAGGTCCACTGAAATAGAGCGTCATGTTTCTCCAAACACGTATTTGTCACTTTTTTCTTGAATAAAAACTTTCAAACGAAATTTCTAGTGTATTTCAGATGTGTTGTACCATTATTTCCCCACTGCTGCCAAAATCTGTCGCTGGTACTACAGACATGGTACTCACGTGACCCTTTTACGTCATCTCCAGAAGGTTCTTACATCCGGAAGTGTGTCACCGTGCTCTAACTAGAACTGCGTAGCACCCATTCGTGCTCTAAAATAGCAATTTCGTTTTCCACTGGAGACAGAAGAAATGAAATGATTTCACTCGTGAACTATTTACTTTTTAACATCGAATATCCACTAATGTGTTGATGGTTTCCATGTGTACGGCTTACGAATTTGTTTTGACAGCTCCGATACATTAAAGTTGTGTTTATTTACAGCTCAAAAAAAGTGTAAAAGTTTTTCAAAATGAACTCTCGCCACTCAGTTCGACCCTCGGCTTACTAGCGCTCACGTCGATACGCTCCTTGACTCCCTGATAATCTTTCTCTTCTCGCTTCGCAGGGCACTTGGGTAGCTCGACACAACCGCGATGTCAACCATTTCCACGCCAAACAGACTTAAGCATGATTTAAACAACACACGAATCACATACGCCACGTAAAGCCATCGATGGTGCAGTCTGGATTTTAAAAAAGCAAACAGCTTCACTCAATGAAGGACCTTCACTCCTTCATTCGATGAAGGACTTTCACTCCTTCATTCCTCTTTACTCCCACCTCTGGAACAAACTCCCTCACTCTCTTCAATCCCTCTCGTCCCTCCAGGTCTTTAAAGCAGCTGTTCACCACCATCTCTTATCTTCCCCCATCCAAAACCTTGATCTTTTCTACCTCCGTTAATTCACCCCCAGATCCACTTTTTTTGAAATACCGACTTATTTCCTGGAAGTTCTAGCAATGTCCATGTGTTTTATACCTCTCACCACCCCCCCCCTCCCCCTTCCCATGCTTCCTTCCCCCAATCCCTCTCCCTCCCACAGATCTCCCGATGTCCCTGTTCTCTGCTGTTGTACTTGTGTGCTTCCCTCTCTCTCCCCCCATCTTGTCTCCCGCTCCCTTTATTGTATGTTTTGTTTGTCCGATTGTTTTTTGTGTGATTGATGTTAGCTCTTACACGAGCCTCGATCTTGTATAAAAAAAAAAACAGGGAAAAAAACAAAAAAAAACAGGGAAAAAAACAAAAAAAAACAGCTGTTCAGGTTCGCACTGTGCTGGAGGCCGAAAATAGTGCGCGGTGATCTTGCCAGCAAGATCATGAGCTTAAATAGCCATGGGGAGTGAAAAATGAGAGCAGGCCTCTGACCACGGTCTCGACTCGTGGGTCGCGGGAAATAAACCGCATGCAAGGCCGACCGACGAAGACAATCCCATGACAGTCTTCATAAACAGCACGCAGGGCAAACTCATGATATGAAATGATAATAATTGGATACCATCAGCCTTTGCTTTAAAATGAGTGCATTCGATTTTGGCTACGGTCCAGATCCAGATCCGGCCGATCAGTGAGATGCAAAACATAAGCAAAACCGATTGACTTGAACGTTGAAAAGGATTTGCATATTGAGTCACCAAATAAGGGAAACGAACTATTTTTTGATGTCTATAAGTCAAAAGTCAATTCAAGGTCAAAGTTCTAAAATCATCAATTTTCATCCAATTGACTTGACAAATTAAACAGCAATTGAATAGTGTTTCACTGAATTGGGAAACAAACTATTTTTGGGGTCAAAGGTCAACTCAAAATCAAACGTCAAAAAATCCATTTTCGTCTGAAAAATAATCAATTTTAATCCTATCAACTTGAGAATTAAACAGCAATTGCATAGTGCATCACTTTGAGGTCAAAGGTCAATTCAAGGTCAAACTTCTAAAATCATCAAATTTCATCTGAAAATCATCATTTTTCATCCAATGAACCTGAAAGTTAAACAGCAATTACACAGCGCACCACTGAATTGGGAAACCAACTATTTTCAAGGTCAAAGGTCAACTCAAGGTCAAACTTCTAAAATCATCAAATTTCATCTGAAAATCATCATTTTTCATCCAATGAACCTGAAAGTTAAACAGCAATTACACAGCGCACCACTGAATTGGGAAAGCAACTATTTTCAAGGTCAAAGGTCAACTCAAGGTCAAACTTCTAAAATCATCAAATTTCATCTGAAAATCATCATTTTTCATCCAATGAACCTGAAAGTTAAACAGCAATTACACAGTGCACCACTGAATTGGGAAAGCAACTATTTTCAAGGTCAAAGGTCAACTCAAGGTCAAACTTCTAAAATCATCAAATTTCATCTGAAAATCATCATTTTTCATCCAATGAACCTGAAAGTTAAACAGCAATTACACAGCGCACCACTGAATTGGGAAAGCAACTATTTTCAAGGTCAAAGGTCAACTCAAGGTCAAACTTCTAAAATCATCAAATTTCATCTGAAAATCATCATTTTTCATCCAATGAACCTGAAAGTTAAACAGCAATTACATAGCACACCACTGAACTGGGAAACCAACTATTTTCAAGGTCAAAGGTCAACTCAAGGTCAAACTTCTAAAATCATCAAATTTCATCTGAAAATCATCATTTTTCATCCAATGAACCTGAAAGTTAAACAGCAATTACACAGTGCACCACTGAATTGGGAAACCAACTATTTTCAAGGTCAAAGGTCAACTCAAGGTCAAACTTCTAAAATCATCAAATTTCATCTGAAAATCATCATTTTTCATCCAATGAACCTGAAAGTTAAACAGCAATTACACAGCGCACCACTGAATTGGGAAAGCAACTATTTTCAAGGTCAAAGGTCAACTCAAGGTCAAACTTCTAAAATCATCAAATTTCATCTGAAAATCATCATTTTTCATCCAATGAACCTGAAAGTTAAACAGCAATTACATAGCGCACCACTGAATTGGGAAACCAACTATTTTCAAGGTCAAAGGTCAACTCAAGGTCAAACTTCTAAAATCATCAAATTTCATCTGAAAATCGTCATTTTTCATCCAATGAACCTGAAAGTTAAACAGCAATTACACAGTGCACCACTGAATTGGGAAACCAACTATTTTCAAGGTCAAAGGTCAACTCAAGGTCAAACTTCTAAAATCATCAAATTTCATCTGAAAATCATCATTTTTCATCCAATGAACCTGAAAGTTAAACAGCAATTACACAGTGCACCACTGAATTGGGAAACCAACTATTTTCAAGGTCAAAGGTCAACTCAAGGTCAAACTTCTAAAATCATCAAATTTCATCTGAAAATCATCATTTTTCATCCAATGAACCCGAACATTAAACAGCAATTACACAGCGCACCACTGAATTGGGAAACCAACTATTTTCAAGGTCAAAAGGTCAAAGGTCAACTCAAGGTCAAACTTCCAAAATTATCAATATTCATTTGAATAATAATCACTCTTCATCTGATTGACTTGAATTGTCAATTTTAATCTGAATGAAATGGACAATTTGATGTATCCATAGCAACTTCTTCTTTTGTGGGGGTTTATTTTGCAAGTATCATGCTCTGTGCGACGTCTTTCTTGTCTGTTTATGTTTGTCTGTGCAAAGGGTATCTGAAAAAGTTGTGGACAGATTCGCCAAAATTTAGTGGTCAGGTTGGGTGTGTGACCAGGACGAATTGATTCGATTTTGGTAAAGACCCGGATATGAGATTACTTTTTTTTTGTTGGTGATTCTTCACTATTGAGCGATAGGGCCAAAAACGATGTGCAGTATAGCATGATATTTCAAAAAGTTGTGGACAGATTATGATAAAACAAGGTGGATGAGTTGGTTAAGTGACAAGAACAAGTCGATTAGATTTTGGATCAGATCCGGATCCAGATCCGACCTATCAGTGGGATACAAAACGTAAGCTGTTCAGCCTGGTGTAGGTATGCGCTCTACCGATTGCCATTGTAGTCTCATTTGTACTTATGTTGTCTTTTTTTCCAGCACTTCTCTATTGGCAACTTTGTCCTGTCATTTTTTGGTGAAGATCCGGATATGAGATAATTTATTTTTTTGTGATTCTTCACTATTGAGTGATAGGTGTAGGTATGAGCTCTACCGATTGTCTTTCTATTTGCACTCATGTTGTCTTTTTTTCCAGCACTTCTGTATTGGCGACTTTGTCCTGTCATTTTTTGGTGAAGATCCGGATATGGATCCGGATATGAGATAATTAATTTTTTTGTGATTCTTCACTATTGAGTGATAGGTGTAGGTATGCGCTCTACCGATTGTCTTTCTATTTGCACTCATGTTGTCTTTTTTTTCCAGCACTTCTGTATTGGCAACTTTGTCCTGCCATTTTACACCCTCGGATGACTCTTGTGAAACTCCTCTTGTTGTTTTATCAGCGTACTGTTCAGTATCCATATTTTGCAGCCATAGAGGAGTTGGTTCAGCATTATGGCCTGGTATTGTTCTGTTGATCATTTGGCATACTTCAACTTATGTTGATCATTTGGCATACTTCAACTTATGTTGATCTCTGATGTATACTTCAACTTATGTTGATGTTTCATGCAAACTTCAACTTATGTTGATCATTTGGCATACTTCAACTTATATTGATATTTCATGCATACTTCATCTTATGTTGATCATTTGGTATTGTTCTGTGTCCAGAATGTCTTTTCCACATAGCCTTGCCATCATGAGAAATGCTTCTCATGCCTTGCCATCAGCATTTACTCTTGCCATCATTTTATCATGACATTGGCATAATATCTGGACACATTTATTTGAACATCTAAATTTGGCAATAAGTCTCCACGAACCTTTCGTGCTGTCCATATCAAAAGTTTTCGTGAAGTCAAAGGACAATGCATTGAGAGCCCTGTGTTGTTCCTGGTACGATTCTTTTATTTCGCTGGAATGCAAAGATCATGCTGATTATGCTTCTTTTGAAGCCGAAACCACACTGTGATACAGCTATGAATGCTTCCAGCTTTGGATGTTATGATTCTATTCACCATCGCTCTTGCAAGGAATTTTTTTGCGAGCGATTGATAACAGTGAGCTTCCTGGATAGTTATAAGAGTCATAAGAGTTATAAGAGTTATAAGATAGTTATAAGTCAGATTTTTCTCCTTTCCTCTTGTATATTCTGAGCAGTAGTGCAACTGTTAACTCGAGGGGCACCGTTGTATTTTTCCGCAATAAATTTAAAAGTGACAACTTTTATTTAAGCTGTGGGCCAGAATTTTTGTAAATTTCTACAGGTGTTCCATCAAATCCTGGTGCTTTTCCCAATTTCCCATGCTACCTTGCTTGATGGACTTTTCAGTCTCCACTGGTGTTGGTGGTGCTCCAAGACGTTGTGTTTTTCGTATACATGATTGAGGCTTGTGGAAAAGCTAGAGCAAAATGGAGAAACACCAACAGCAGAATAGGAGTGAGAGTGAGAGTGAGATCAAGGGGAGGGGGGGGGTGAACAAGCTTCACACAAGCTGAATGAAACACAGCAAGATGAGGAAGGGAATAGCGGGGATGAAACAGAAGAGGAACAAACCGTCCGACAACTACGATACAAAGGAATGAGGGATAGGTGGGAAGAATCACAATAACTTGAGAAAAGGGAAGTGTTTGGGAATAAATTGTTTTGTCATCTCCATGAGCTCTCATGCATTCATGGTGGTTGGCATGCACTGGCAATAATTGTAAATCATGGCATTAAACTGTGGAACTGTCTGATCTATGTAATCTACATAAGTGAAATCCAACCCATATTTCAACTTGTATTCAGTTATTCCTTTTGGCATTATCAGTGTTTAACCAGAAACTTACATTAACTATATTCTTCCCTGTGTGTAACTTGATGGGCTACGCAGAATAATGCTTTCCTGGAAACGGATTATCTGTGAATCTCTTCCTCAGCCAAGTCAATGAGATGTGACACTGATATTTACCCGTGCCAGAGAAGAGGGTATTGCATTGGAGGCTGTTTGTCTGTCTGTCTGTCTGTCTGTCTGTCTGTTTTTTACTTGCAAATTCGAAGATTTTTCAAGTATATTGGTCGTTTGCGTTTGTGGTTCTGTCTGTCTGTCTGTTTGTTTGTCTGTTTGTTGTCACCGGCCTACAGGTCACAATTCTAAACCGATCGTCACAAAACTTCACCAAGTTGTATAGGTCGTCCCAATTGAGAAGCTTATTGTTTTTGGGGTCAAAAGGTCAAAAGGTCAACATAGGCCAAAGGTCACCAACTTTGCCAAATTTCTAAAATCCTTAATTTTCATCTGATTGACTTGAAATTTGAAGAGGACTTGCATATCTGGTCACTGAATTCAACCACAAATTATATTTTGGGTGAACATAGGCCAAAAGGTCAACATAGGCCGAATTTCTAAAATCACCAATTTTCATTTGATTGACTTGAAATTCTAAGAGGATTTACATATATGGTCACTGAATTCAACCACCAATTATTTTTGAGGTCAGCATAGGCCAAAAGGTCAACATAGGCCAAGTTTTTAAAATCCTCAATTTTCATCCGATTGGCTTGAAAATTGAACAGCATTTGCACATTGAGTCACTAAGTAGGGAAACTAACTATTTTTGAGGTCAAAGGTCAACTCAAGGTCAACCTTACAAAATCATCATTTTTCATCTGAAAAATCATCAATTTTAATCCAATTGACCTGAGATTTGATCAAGATCGTCAATTTTAATCTTAATGAAATGGTCAATTTGATGTATCCATGGCAAGTTTTTATTTTGGGCATGAGTGGATTTTGCAAGTAGCATGCTCTGCATGACGTAGTCTTGTTTGTTTGGTTGTCTGTGAGCGTGAGAACTCGCGAACAATTTCAGCTATCTTCATCAAACTTTACCAGAGGATTCCGAAGGACAAACATGAGGCTGTCAATGTTTTTTGACGATATAGGTCAAAAGTCAAGGTTGTTTGTCCGGGCGATATCTCAGCCATCCTTTGATCGAAAGGAAGCTGAAATTGGGGCACAATAGTGAACAAGACTGCTTTGGTCAAAGTGTTTTTTCATTTTTTAAATTAATCAATTAATTGATTAATTACTTAATGATTATTATCGATTTATTTAGTGCTTATTTATCCCCTTTCTCCTCTGGGCAATGTCTCGGGTGCGTTTTGAGCTAGGAAGCTGATATTTGGATATGACAGTGACCAAGTGATTTGGCTGTAAAGGCTATTTTTGGTTTTTTGATTAATCAATTAATCGCTTAATTATTTAGTTATTTAATGATTTGATTAGTTACCTAATTTTCAAAAAGTCACAGATTCAGATGAAACAGTGATGGTTTAGGTATGCCATTAGCCATTTGATTAAGAAATAAATTATTTTATGATTATTATTTCTTTATTTTAATGACACCTTTAATCAATCAATTTATTGATTCTCTCGATTTTCGTCATACCGCCTGACGTCCTTTCTTGTTTGTTTAGTTGTTTGTTTGTTTGTGAACAGGATATCTCAAGATGTGATGGATTCAGATAAAACCTCGTGGAGAGGATGGATGTGTGACAAGGACAAAATGATTAGATTTTGGTGAAGATCCGGATCAGTGGGACACAAAACGTAAACCGTTCAGCCTGGGAAAGGTATGCGCTCTACCGAGTTCCGTTCAAGTTATGTTGTTCTAGATTAGTGTAAATGAGTTAAATCACCATACATGGATGTCACAAGATGATTATTGGACCTTTAAGTAGCTCCAGAGATTAAAATTTCATCTAATTCATTTTGCTGGCTTTCTCAATGTGTAAAAAAAGAAAGGTTTTCATATATTGCTTCTGGTTTCATTTTGAGATAAATTGTGGCTTTATCATAAAATTGGACTTTAGTGATGTAGAGGTGCAGGCTCCTTACTATAATTAAATGATTTTGTTGCGATTTTCTGGAAATTGGCCTTTTAACACCGGAATCGATTCCTCCATCCCCACCTACTCCGTGGGGATCCTTCCTCCCACATCTAACATTTGCCTCTCCCAAGGAATTTTTCCTGCCCCCACTTCACCATATTATTTGAGTGACAAAAAAGAGCTCCATCACAGATTATGTGCGGAAGTGGGATTATCACACTGTACCTTGTTTGGATGCATTCAATGAAAGGGATGGCAAGATAGCTCAAATGGCAACATGCTTGCTCTTAAGCTGCCTGGTTATGGATTTGTCTGCACGTGGTGTTTAATCTGATTAAAACTGCTGTCCTGGTACAATGCCAGCAGAGGGCGCTGCATCTCGGAGTATGCCATCATTCAGATGGCAGTGTAAAGCTGCTCTACCATCTGCATTAAGGTGTTGATGTTGAGACCTTTCAAAGTATAGTAGGTCAAAACATGCCAGTACCCTGCCCAAATTCTGAGTCACGAGGCTAAATAGGACATACATATATATTAGAAGGTGTTTTAAGGGATGTGGATAAGATCAAGGTTTGACGGAATACCTCAAAGGTAGAATATTTGTCTATGAGCTGTATTGTCTGGGTTTGATTCCCGACCTGATTATAAAACTTGTACTTTGGAGCCAGGGGATACATAATAGAGTACGCCACGCTTTTGGAAAGGACATTATTTGCTGAAATCACCCTGAAGGAACTGCGCTCCAACGCGAGTCGAAAGAATTGACGCGACCAAAGACGGAATTCGTCCGAGTTGCTTTATTGAAACAAAACAGCTCAGGTATTCTGACAAAGCCCGTTTATCGGGCAGCAATATATATACACATTTATGTCGGGAAGTTTGCCCGGCAAAACCTATACCGGGCATGCCCGGGTGTCAAGGGCGAGCCTTGGAAAGGCGAGTCTGGACCTGCCCGGGCGTGTTTGGCTGCGGCCTGGCAAGTCGAGGCTGGGCGTGCCCGGGCGCTCTGGACGAGCACTGGAAAGGCGAGAGCGGGCATGCCCGGATGCTCTGGGCGAGCCCTGGAAAGGCGACAGCGGGCATGCCCGGACGCTCTGGGCGAGCCCTGAAAAGGCGATAGCGGGCATGCCCGGACGCTCTGGGCGAGCCCGGGAAAGACGAGACCGGGCGTGCCCGGGAGGTTCGGGCATGCCCGGGAACAGTGAGTCCGGGCATGCCCGGGAGAGGCGCGTCTGGCCGTGTTCTGGCCGGTGCAAGGCGATTGTGTGCATCCAGCGGTAACCGCTACACACGCCCCTCCAGAATCGACCTGCACCGGCAGGGTCAATTTAAGGGGGGTCCGGATGACCCGGCCGAAGCGACCCCTGGAGGGTCGTGGGGAGGGGTCCGACGTGGTGGTGGGTGGTCGAGCGGGGGGAACTGTGGACGGGGGGCGGCCTCGCCGCGGAGGAAGGGCCAACCGTGGTGGTCGGTCGACGTCCATGTGCGCCGGTTTGAGGCGGTCCACAGAAATCCGGTCCGGCCGCCGCCGAAGTCGACGATGAAAGACTTGTCGCCCCGTCGCAGGACCCGGAAGGGCCCGTCGTACGGCGGCCGGAGTGGCCCCCGGTGCGCGTCATGACGCACAAAGACGTACTCCGCTGTGCGAAGTGCCGGGGGGACGTAGGACTGGGGGCCACCGTGGCGGGACGTCAGCACGGGGGCAAATCGTCGGGCGGCCTCCTGGAGGTCCGAGCGCTGGCGAGCGGCGGACCATGGACTGGTAGCGTCGGGCACAAATTCGCCCGGGACGCGGAGCGGCTGGCCGTAGACGAGCTCGGCGGCGGACGCCTGGAGGTCTTCCTTGGGGGCCGTGCGAAGGCCCAAAAGGACCCACGGCATCCGGTCGGCCCAACCGTCGTCCTGAAGGCCGGCCATGAGTGCGGCCTTCATGGAGCGGTGAAACCGCTCGCACAACCCGTTGGCTTGGGGGTGGTAGGCCATGGTGCGGTGCAGCGTGACCCCCAACGAATGGGCGACCGCGCCCCAAAGCTCAGACGTGAACTGTGGGCCGCGGTCGGACGAGATGTCCGCTGGTGCGCCGAAGCGCGCGACCCAGGTGGCGAACGCCTGCGCCACGTCGGCGGTGGTGGTGGAGGTGAGGGGCACGGCCTCCGGCCACCTGGTGGTCCTGTCCACCATGGTGAGCAGGTGGGTGAACCCCCGCGAGGGGGGCAGGGGACCCACCAGGTCCACGTGGACGTGGTCGAAACGCCGTTCAGGCACGGCGAAAGGTGCCAGCAGGGCCTGGGTGTGGCGGTGGACCTTGACCCGCTGGCAGGCCGTGCAGGCGTTGGCCCAGTCGCGGATGTTTCGTCGAAGGCCGTGCCAGACGAAACGCGCCGACACCAGCTTCTGAGAAGCTTTCCGGCCCGGGTGAGAAAGGCCGTGGATGGAGGTGAAGATGCGGCGCTGCCAGGAAACGGGCACGATGGGGCGAGGCTGGCCCTGGGAGATGTCGCAGAGCAGGACGGTGCCCACGAAGGGAATGTCGGCCAGGCGGAGGCCCGTGTCCGCCGCACAGAGTGCCTGCACCGAGGCGTCGGTGGTCTGGTCGGCCGCCATGAGCGCGAAGTCCACGCCGAGGTGGACCGCGTTCGCGCTGGCCCGAGAAAGACAGTCGGCCACGGCGTTGTCTTTGCCGGCGACGTGCCGGATGTCCGTGGTGAACTCCGACACGGCGGAGAGGTGGTGCTGCTGTCGGGCCGACCACGGCTCCGTGACCTTAGCCATTGCGTAGACCAACGGCTTGTGGTCGACGAAAGCCGTGAACGGGCGGCCCTCCAGGAGGTGTCGGAAATGGCGAACGGCCAGGAATAGCCCGAGCAGCTCACCGTCGAACGTGCTGTAGTTGAACTCGTTCGGCCGGAGTTGCCGGCTGAAAAAAGCGAGTGGCTGCCAAACCCCGTCCACCCATTGCTCATGGACGGCGCCCACCGCGTAGTTGGAGGCATCCGTAGTGAGGGCGATGGGTGCGTTGAGCACCGGGTGAGCCAGCAGCGTTGCGTCGGCGAGGGCCCGTTTGGCGCTGGCGAAGGCCGCGTCCATGGCCGCGGACCAAACAATGTCATGCTTGGCCGGCTTGCCCCGGAGGGCCTCGTAAAGGGGCCGCATGAGCTGAGCAGCGCGGGGCACGAATCGGTGATAAAAATTCACCATGCCGAGGAACTCTTGGAGGGCCTTGATGGAACGGGGACGCGGGAACGTGGTGATGGCCTCGACCTTGGTCGGCAGCGGCAGGCCCCGGTCTTGGTGATGCGGTGGCCCAAAAAGTCAACGGTCGTCGCGCCGAAGTGGCATTTGACCGGGTTGACAATTAAGCCATGCTCGCTGAGGCGACCGAACAGTGTTCGGAGGTGGAGGAGGTGCTCGGCGCGGGACGTGCTGGTGACGAGGATATCGTCCAGATAGACGAAAAGAAACGGCAGGTCGCGCAGCACGCCGTCCATCAAGCGCTGGAACGCCTGGGCCGCGTTCTTGAGGCCAAACGGCATCCGCAAAAATTCGAACAGGCCGAACGGCGTGATGACGGCCGTCTTCGGGACGTCGGCCGCCCGGACAGGTACCTGGTGGTAGCCCCGTATCAGGTCAATTTTCAAAAAGATGACCCGTCCCGCCAAACGGGCGGAAAAGTCCTGAATATGCGGGATCGGGTACCTGTCGGGGGTGGTAGCGTCGTTGAGACGGCGGTAGTCGCCACATGGGCGCCATCCACCCCCCGGCTTTGGCACGATGTGCAGTGGCGAGGCCCACGCGCTATCGGAGCGCCGCACGATGCCGAGGTGCTCCAACGCGTCGAACTCGGCCTTCGCCATGGCGAGCTTGGCCGGGTCGAGGCGGCGGGCCCTGGCGTAGACCGGCGGGCCCGTAGTGGGTATGTGGTGCTCGATCCCATGCCGCACCGCGACGGCCGAAAACGTCGGCCGCGTGAGGGCCGGGAATTCCGCGAGCAGGCGAGCGAACTCGTTCGCTGCCGGGAGGGCGCACGCCAGTTCGGTCGGCGCGGAGCTGCTCATTGTGCACGCCAGGGAGCTGAAGGTCTCGGCGTGGACAAGGCGACGTCGTTTGACGTCGACCAGCAGCCCGTGCGTGCAGAGGAAGTCGGCGCCCAGCAAAGCCATGGGGACGCTGGCGGTAACAAAAGTCCATTGAAAACGCTGGCTGCCGAAGCAGAGGGTGACGACGCGTGGGCCGAAAGTGCGTATGGCCGAGCCATTAGCAGCGACCAAAGAGGGGCCGCAAACGGCGTCCCGCCTGTCCTGCTCGGAGGCGGGTATGACGCTCAGTTGGGCGCCGGTGTCACACAGGAAACGCTGCCCAGACGCTTTGTCCCGAATAAAAAGCAAGTTGCCCGAGTGGCCGGCGCTCATGGCTGGGAATGAACGCCGGCCCGGCCGTTTCCCGACCTGCCGAAAGTGCACGCGGGCCGGCACGTCCGAGCCTTGTGTCCGAACCTGGCGTGGTAATAACACCACGCCCGGTCAGGTGGAGGCCCCGGCCGTTGTGTCGGAAGCGGGCGGTGCGGCGTGGCGGCCGCCAGTTGCACCGGCAGTTCGGCCTCCAACCGCGCAGGGCGCTCGGGCATCGTGGGCGTCGCCTCGGACGGCGGCGGGCTCCAGGTAACCGCGCCGATGTGCTGGCCCGCCGAGGAGATGTTATCGGCTTCCCTGGCGAGGGCGCGGGAATCCGTGATCAACGTGCCAGCCAGGGCGAGGCATACCGGGTGAGGTAGCTGGCGAAGGAACAGCTCGCGGAACAGAAAATCTGGAGAGTGCTCACCGAGCAACGAGAGCATATAGTCCATGCGCTCGGACCGGCGCGTGTCGCCGAGCTCGGGTAGAGCGAGCAGGCGCCGTGCGCGTGCTGGCGGTGAGAGGGCGAAAGCGTCGAGGAGGAGCATCTTCAGCGCGTCGTATTTGTCAGCAGCCGGCGGGTGCTCGAGGAGGCTCAAGGCGCGGGCCGCGGTGGCGGAACCGAGCGCCGCCACAACATGGTGGAAGCGGGTGTCGTCCGCGGTGATGCCTCGCAGGGCGAACTGAAATTCCGCCTGAGCGAACCAAACAGCCGCGTGAGCCTCCCTGAAGGTAGGCAGTTTAAGCGTCACTGCCGTATCCATGTCGGTAGGTCACCAATGAAGGAACTGCGCTCCAACGCGAGTCGAAAGAATTGACGCGACCAAAGACGGAATTCGTCCGAGTTGCTTTATTGAAACAAAACAGCTCAGGTATTCTCCCCAGCCCGTTTATCGGGCAGCAATATATATACACATTTATGTCGGGAAGTTTGCCCGGCAAAAGCTATACCGGGCATGCCCGGGTGTCAAGGGCGAGCCTTGTAAAGGCGAGTCTGGACCTGCCCGGGCGTGTTTGGCTGCGGCCTGGCAAGTCGAGGCTGGGCGTGCCCGGTCGCTCTGGACGAGCATTGGAAAGGCGAGAGCGGGCATGCCCGGACGCTCTGGGCGAGCCCTGGAAAGGCGATAGCGGGCATGCCCGGACGCTCTGGGCGAGCCCTGAAAAGGCGATAGCGGGCATGCCCGGACGCTCTGGGCGAGCCCTGGAAAGGCGAGAGCGGGCATGCCCGGGAAAGACGAGACCGGGCGTGCCCGGGAGGTTCAGGCGTGCCCGGGAACAGTGAGTCCGGGCATGCCCGGGAGAGGCGCGTCTGGCCGTGTTCTGGCCGGTGCAAGGCGATTGTGTGCATCCAGCGGTAACCGCTACAACCCTATATTATAGATGGCAGGGGATAAGGTATATCTTGTGTATATATATATATACATATATATATATATATATATATATATATATATATATATATATATATTGTTACAGATACGACTTTGATGGTATGGTGGGCCGAGCGGGATGGCCGCCGTATCCGTACAAGTTACCCGATTGTACTCGAACGTCGACGAAGCCGCGCTATGCTGGCTCAATAGGAAAGAGAAGACACCCGGCTGGGTTATAATGACACAATACGACACCAGGGGTTCAGTTCTCAAGACCTCCGGAGGAGGTTATATTAAGGCGGAAAAGGTTAGATTACAGGGACAAGAGGGAAACATAGGAAGGTGGGCACTTAAACACACTCTTATATTAACCCTAGACAGACCACAGATAAACGGGACAAGGCTCACTCACACGGGGTTTGATGGCCAGGAAAGCGGCAGTCGATGGCTCAGGTGCACCTGGCTCAGGGACAGAATCACGTACGGTGGTGTCCAGCAGATGCGGGGAGGTCGCTCAGCGCTCGTGGGTCGCGACTTTGGTGGAGATGCCGGGGAGGTCGCTCAGCGCTCGGGAGGGTGGCGTCTTGTCCTTCCAAGCTCGGGGCGCATCTCACGTCACGTCCGGCGCGGGGCCGCGTATATCCGGCGGGGAGTCACGCCCTCGCTCGTTAGCTCCGCCCCATATGGCATCGGCCCATGGCTTCTCATTGGGTGCGGGGGTTACCGGCTCCGCCCTTGACGAGGGGCCGACAGGGAGCCCCCTTCTGGGTAACCCCGTCGAGCACATGTTCAATGGCGGCCAACCGAGCCGGAGTGAGGACGCAAAGCCGCTGTTGTTGTGGTTGTTGTTGGAGCTTGAGATGATGGGAAGAGATGCGGGGAGGTATGGGAAGGTCCTAAACTCCTACTGGTGCCATATCATCACATTCTGGTGCAACGAAGAGTCATAATTAATGGAAACAAGTCCTTAACTGACATAGATTAAGAATAACTAGCAAGATGTCCTATAATGGTCTACGTGTGGTGCGGGGGACCTGGGCACGACATTTAATGGGGGAATGAAGGGGAAGATCGGCTCTAATGGGTGTTGTTTACAGACAATGGGACTAGGGAATGGGGTAAGGGGAGAGTTGGGGAGTATCGGAGAAGATAGGGGAATATTTACAAGCGGATATGGAGGTCAAATTCCATATTCGCAACATTGCACCCTTCTCTACCCTCGGGGCGTCCCGACCCGATAAATTTTTACCTACTTTAGTGTGGCACGCAATGTAGTTCCCTCTACTATTAACTCTACCCTGAGTGCGACAGTTTTACAGATATTCACAAATGAGTAAATATGTCCCCCTGCGACGTTGCACCCTTCTCCTCACAGAAACACACCCACAGGATAACCGAATCCGGAAAGAATTCTCAAACTAAACATACAGCCGGTAGGGAGCATTATTTACAAGACTACGCTGCTATTTACACTACGATCCAGGACCTGTTTTTGGAGGAACACATGCAGATGTTATGCATAGAGAGAGCGCGCTTGCCAACATCGATACACCAACCCACGAGTGCTCTGTGGCCGACGGCCTTTAATAACGTGCAGAGCACCCTTTCCCGAGCACCAACAGCACCACCCCACCACCAATCGGTGCAGTCACCATTGTTCATTGGAATAAAAATAACTTCAACAACCCCTAACCCTGCAGGTGTCTCTTGCTCTTCTTGTGGTGCACTTGGTGGTAACTAAAAGTGGTTCACCTGTATGGCATAGGTGCCACGTTGACCCATAGGTCCATCCCCGGGTGGTGCTTGGCCGCAAACGAACTGCGGTCCATTGTGGGTGGCCACAAACATTGCGGTCCATATGGTGTACCGATCCAGGCAGCGAACAGCGAAAGTGCAGGCCCACAACTGCGCAGCCAGCACCTCTCTCTCCTCTCTCTCTACCCCAAAGCCAGATCCTCGGAGGTGGGAGACAAAAGAAGAAACAAGTGAGTAAGGTGGTAAGGGCGCAAAAGTGCACGCAATGCAAGGTGATGCACACTGGGGGCACATGGGAACCAGGTGAGACAGGTACGTTCCTACCGTACGCCCCCCCCACCAGGTAACCTACATGGCCCCTCCCTTACCCCTTACTGTATCAACAAAACACAACACTACCCATAAACATCTACTTTACAAATCAACAAACATCCCTACTGTCTTCCCCGTTCCTCCCATATACCAAATTCGTCTTCTCTCCCTCCTAACCAATCAAATTTGCCATTTTCAACTCTCATCAAAATTTGCCATCTCCAACTCAACATCATAATTTGCCATTACCAATTCATCATCAGTCCCTCCTAGGGAGGGAGAGATGGAATCACCCCAATGTCTCATCCACGTCGTGATGCGTCTCACAAATCCACACAGCGATTCATCTCCTGCAACAAAACAAAGAAAACACAGGTGTGGAGTCATCATCATCACCACAGGCAAGTGGCTGCGCATGGTGCGACAGGTTCATCAATCCTAACTATCTCCTAAATGACTTTAACAACTTTACACTACCCGGGGTCTTTCTCCGGCCAAACCATTGGCCCTCTTACACTATGGGTTCTAAAAAACCAATTCCCATTGGCCAAACTGTGGTGCTCTTCAATTTGGGGTCTCACTCCCCCGATTCATCTCCCGGTGCCCTCGCACAATTTCTGGGCTGTGGCGTGTACCTCTCCCAGTGGGTCTACCCACCTGCACACCTCCACCACTGCAGTTGCCTCCGAGCTTACCTGCTCCTCACCCTAACCTAACTACCTGGGGAAGGCCCTCTGGCTCTCTCCCCACTCGGTGCCCTCTCTGGCACTGGGCTGCCCGATCCACACCCGGGATCCTCAGGCACCCACTCACAACTACCGGCTCCCAGAGCCCACCTGCGGCCTCACCTGGCCGACATCCTCACAGTGGTGGAGTGCCCAACCAACTACACACACTAACAGGCTACACGCCCAGCCATTTCCACAACACTAATGCACCCATCCACAATACCATTCTGCAACCGCACCACAAATGCCAATATTCAACCACAATTTACCTGCACCCTCTACCTAACACTTACACTACCCGCCCCGGGTACTCGTGAAAGGGGTCCACTCCTCCCCCATCCACACCTTCGCACCATGCACACCACTCCGTACCACTTACTCCAACTCTCTCCACACACCTGTACTTGCACACCTGTGCTCTCACACCTGGTGCCACCTGCACCCTTCTCTCCCCAAGCGCATTCGCGCTGATCCACAACACTCATTACTCACACACTGTTCCACACACCTGTCCAGTTGCACACCTGTGCAATCACACCTGTTCAATTCTCACACACACACGGCATCATCTCATCTAACTACTCCCTTCTGAAACTTGCGCTTCCCAGTCGTCCCTTTAAACTATTGCGCTCCCTCGTCATTATCATCCATACTAATCTACCTGCGTCCCCACTACAGGTATCAGTCACTAACTAAACTTAACGTTACCTACTGTCATCTTCGCTAGATCCCTATCAATATCCTAACCCACCCGGGCTAGTTTTCACTGCCATACACCCCATAAGCTATTGCTCCTTTGCCCCCCACATGGGAAGGATGGTGGATTTGCCATCCCACCACATCGGGGGTCTCTCACTACCAATTTTGCACATCAAATTTCAACAAATTAAAAATTTGCCAATCACTGCCCATCATCTGCCAATCACTACTGCCAATCCCTTGCCAATCATCAAATTTTGCTTTTCTCTACTTTTGGGTCCAAAACACTAACCTCATCACCCAGTCTACTCACTACTGCCTCTCGGTGCGCCAATTCCTGTCCAAAGCCCGGCTTCGTAAAGCCAAGCAATGGATGCGGGTTGTTCTGTGCCAGCGGCTGGATGCGTCCGGCATTCGGGGCAGGGACGGGGGCTTACCCGTGCCGAGATCCCACGCACCACCTCGGCGTGGAGCCATCCAATGCCCCGATCTAGACCTGCCGGCACGTCTCACCAAAAAGTGGTCGCCATGACGACCCTTTCTATCGGGCTGCCAGCTCCGCCTAGTGGAGCACGGACGCGGCCGTTCAAAGCGAGGCCCAGCACGCACCGAGGGCCCGATTCGGCTATAAGTCGTTCTAAACTCTATCCCGTCTAACGTCGATGCTTCACCTGCATGCTTACATCCCGCAGCCCGTTCCTTGCTCACACATCCAGCCGTGCCCATGCTCCTTGTACCGTTCCTTACACACCCAGGCACACCCATTCCACTCACAGCCTTGGTCACACACCTGACCACCGAACACTTTGGCACACATTCGTTGCTCGCACACCTCACCAATACACCTCTTCGCGCCCCCTCCTCGGTCACCTCCTCTGTGACAATCACAGGTGTGCTCTCATTCGCACACCCAACCAGGTGCCTCACCACCAACTCCAGCGTGCATTCCCACTCACGCTCTACCATTCCAGGTGTGCATCCTTCCATCCCAGGTGTACATCCTCGCTCACCTGTCACAACTAACTCACGCTCCATGTCACTCTCACTACTTTCACCTCCACTCGTGACAACGCACTCACCCTTACTCTTGACAGCACACTCTTTCCCCATGCACCTGTCCGTCACACACCTTTCTCGCGCACACTCTCCCGTTACACCCTCTGTAACACTCACCACAGGTGGACACTCTTCCTTACTTCTGACAGCGCACTCTTTCCTCATGCACCTGTCGGTCACACCCCTTTCTCGCGCACACTCTCCCGTTACACCCTCTGTAACACTCACCACAGGTGGACACTCTTCCTTACTTCTGACAGCGCACTCTTTCCTCATGCACCTGTCGGTCACACCCCTTTCTCGCGCACACTCCTGCGCACACTCTCCCGTCACACCCTCTGTAACACTTACCACACCGCGCTTCCATGTGCTCCCTCGCACACGCGCTACGACCGACTCACTCTCGCCAGCACACTCACTCCTTGGCACGCACTTTTTCCTCACACACCCCAGAGTCGGACTTTCTCGCACACCTCCTCTTTCGCACACCAGACCTGTCGCACACTTCACCAACGGCCTTTCACGAACACCCGGGTCCACCTCGACCCCCAAGCTCCTTAAATCCCCTGGCGCATCATACGCACGACCATATTGGTCACCACTTACACCGGGTCCTCTTTCTCTTCGCTTCTCCTCCATCACCTGCGAATCCCTCATCCGGTTAATGAGCACATCACGATCCAAACACAGACTTTGGACCAATTCTTTTATCTCCTCTTTTATCTCCTTGTTATCTCCTCTCCGTCGCTTCTTAATTTCGCTCACCCCTTCTTCCACTTCTTCTAATTTGTGCCTCACCTCTTTTATTCCCCGGTACGTCTCCTCAAGCTCGTCCTCCAAGGCTACCTTGACCGTTTCCATGTGCGTCCTCACCTGCCGGTCCTTCGTCTCCATTACCTCTATCACCTCGTCCAACCTCGTTGTCAGTCCCTCACGTACCATCTGACATTCCCTCTTTGTCGCTATCAAGTCGTTTTTTATGTCGTTTTGTGTCGCTTTCAACCCTCCTAATACCGCAGTGTTCCTTTGAACCTGCTCCACCAACTCCGTCTGTCCCACCGTCAGCTGCTCCACCTCCTGCGTCAGGTCCTCTATGCCCCCTTGTAACTTTACAGTCCCCCTTTCTCACCTCTTTCTCCATGTGCTCCTTACAGTGCCTCACCTCCTCGCGCACTCCTCCGACCTCCTCACTCACTCCTCTTCTGATCTCCTCTCCCATCACTTGCATCTCCTGCCCAGATGCCACCCTCATCTGCTCCATTTCCTCCCTGTGAGCATCCAGTTTGGTTTCTACCCCCATTCTGACCCCCTCTATCTGCTGCCCCATTTGGTTAACTTCCCTTTCCGCTTGGTCCCTCATGTCCCTCAATTTGCCTTCCATGGTGTTTTCTAACCCCTCTAACCCTTTTTGCATCCCTTCCATTTGATTCTCTTGAGCGGCCATTCTGTTTTCTACCCCCGTTAACCCCTCCTGTATTTCCCCTAATCTATCGTCTAATTTCCCAAATTTCATGTCTAATCCCTCAAAATTATTGTCTAACCCCTCACTGGTACCCCTCGCTTCGTCCCTCATTACCCCCATTTGCTCACTCTGAGCCCTCGCTTCGTCCCTTATTACCCCCATTTGGCCCTCCAATCGCTCACCCTGAGCATCCATCCGGTTCCCCATTTGTCCCATTTTGGCTTCTAGCCTGTCCATAAGGGCCCCCATTTGCAGGAGGAAAAGGTTCGGATCCACCAGGGGCGCTGTCACGGTCGCCGGCGCGGTGACCAGCGAGGCGCCATTTTGCGCGCCTGCTACCCTCGCTGTTTCGCTCTCCTCACGTCCCTCATTTTGGTCCTGGATCGACCCTACCTCACTCTCCCCTACCGGACCCCAGCCGTCTTGATCCGCCATAGCGCGACTTGCAAAATTCGAGTTTCGTAAAACAAAACAAATTTCGGCCGCTCCAAATTTTGACCAAATTTTTTTTTTCCTCTATTCGTTTTTTTTTTTCCTTCAAAATTTGGTCGGGCCTCGAATCTCACTCCCGACACCAATTGTTACTGATACGACTTTGATGGTATGGTGGGCCGAGCGGGATGGCCGCCGTATCCGTACAAGTTACCCGATTGTACTCGAACGTCGACGAAGCCGCGCTATGCTGGCTCAATAGGAAAGAGAAGACACCCGGCTGGGTTATAATGACACAATACGACACCAGGGGTTCAGTTCTCAAGACCTCCGGAGGAGGTTATATTAAGGCGGAAAAGGTTAGATTACAGGGACAAGAGGGAAACATAGGAAGGTGGGCACTTAAACACACTCTTATATTAACCCTAGACAGACCACAGATAAACGGGACAAGGCTCACTCACACGGGGTTTGATGGCCAGGAAAGCGGCAGTCGATGGCTCAGGTGCACCTGGCTCAGGGACAGAATCACGTACGGTGGTGTCCAGCAGATGCGGGGAGGTCGCTCAGCGCTCGTGGGTCGCGACTTTGGTGGAGATGCCGGGGAGGTCGCTCAGCGCTCGGGAGGGTGGCGTCTTGTCCTTCCAAGCTCGGGGCGCATCTCACGTCACGTCCGGCGCGGGGCCGCGTATATCCGGCGGGGAGTCACGCCCTCGCTCGTTAGCTCCGCCCCATATGGCATCGGCCCATGGCTTCTCATTGGGTGCGGGGGTTACCGGCTCCGCCCTTGACGAGGGGCCGACAGGGAGCCCCCTTCTGGGTAACCCCGTCGAGCACATGTTCAATGGCGGCCAACCGAGCCGGAGTGAGGACGCAAAGCCGCTGTTGTTGTGGTTGTTGTTGGAGCTTGAGATGATGGGAAGAGATGCGGGGAGGTATGGGAAGGTCCTAAACTCCTACTGGTGCCATATCATCACATTCTGGTGCAACGAAGAGTCATAATTAATGGAAACAAGTCCTTAACTGACATAGATTAAGAATAACTAGCAAGATGTCCTATAATGGTCTACGTGTGGTGCGGGGGACCTGGGCACGACATTTAATGGGGGAATGAAGGGGAAGATCGGCTCTAATGGGTGTTGTTTACAGACAATGGGACTAGGGAATGGGGTAAGGGGAGAGTTGGGGAGTATCGGAGAAGATAGGGGAATATTTACAAGCGGATATGGAGGTCAAATTCCATATTCGCAACAATATATATATATATATATATATATATATATATATATATATATATATATATATATATATATATATATATACTAGCTTGGCTCGGCTCGCTGCGCTCGCCTCACCAAGCGTCGTTACCAAGGAAAGGGGTTATTTTAGCTGAGGCTAATGACTGTACCTGAGTTGCTGTGTTGTCATGATTTACACCAATCATAATACAAACAATTATTTTGCACAAATGTATTTGTTGTGTTTGTGATATTACATTTTAATAGGCAACTTAGGTTGAAGATTTAGGTTGAATGTTTTTTTTTTCAAGAAAGAACCCCTCAGCACATACATAGGGGAGGGGTCGTTGCAGACTGGAAATTTGGGACGATTACACCTCACCACCACGTAATTCAAAACACCTCACCACCACGTAATTCAAAACACCTCACCACCACGTAATTCAAAACACCTCACCACCAAGTAATTCAAAACACCTCACCACCACGTAATTCAAAATACCTCACCACCAAGTAATTCAAACACCTCATCACCACATAATGCAAAACACCTCACCACCACGTAATTCAAAACACCTCACCACCACGTAATTCAAAACACCTCACCACCACGTAATTCAAAACACCTCACCACCACGTAATTCAAAACACCTCACCACCAAGTAATTCAAAACACCTCACCACCACGTAATTCAAAATACCTCACCACCAAGTAATTCAAAACACCTCACCACCACGTAATTCAAAATACCTCACCACCAAGTAATTCAAAACACCTCACCACCAAGTAATTCAAAACACCTCACCACCACGTAATTCAAAACACCTCACCACCACGTAATTCAAAACACCTCACCACCAAGTAATTCAAAACACCTCACCACCAAGTAATTCAAAACACCTCACCACCAAGTAATTCAAAACACCTCACCACCACGTAATTCAAAACACCTCACCACCAAGTAATTCAAAACACCTCACCACCAAGTAATTCAAAACACCTCACCACCAAGTAATTCAAAACACCTCACCACCACGTAATTCAAAACACCTCACCACCAAGTAATTCAAAACACCTCATCACCACGTAATTCAAAACACCTCACCACCAAGTAATTCAAAACACCTCACTACCAAGTAATTTAAAACACCTCACAGCCATAAAACACGTAATAAAAACACCTCACCACCACGAAATTAAAAACACCTCACCACCACGAAATTAAAAACACCTCACAGCCATAAAACACGTAATAAAAACACCTCACCACCGCGTCATTTAAAAACACCTCACCACCACGAAATTGAAAACACCTCACC
This sequence comes from Myxine glutinosa, assembly GCF_964187855.1. Classification (NCBI taxonomy): domain Eukaryota; kingdom Metazoa; phylum Chordata; class Myxini; order Myxiniformes; family Myxinidae; genus Myxine; species Myxine glutinosa. The sequence continues at coordinate 20,096,804 of NC_136272.1, read as the reverse complement.
ACCACGAAATTGAAAACACCTCACAGCCATAAAACACGTAATAAAAACACCTCACAGCCACGAAATTAAAAACACCTCACCACCGCGTCATTTAAAAACACCTCACCACCACGAAATTGAAAACACCTCACAGCCATAAACCACGTAATAAAAACACCTCACAGCCACGAAATTAAAAACACCTCACCACCGCGTCATTTAAAAACACCTCACCACCACGAAATTCAAAACACCTCACCACCACGTAATTCAAAACACCTCACCACCAAGTAATTCAAAACACCTCACCACCATGTAATTCAAAACACCTCACCACCACGTAATTCAAAACACCTCACCACCACATAATTAAAAACACCTCACCACCACATAATTAAAAACACCTCACCACCACGTCATTATAAATACCTCACCACCACATAATTAAAAACACCTCACCACCACATAATTAAAAACACTTCACCACCACGTAATTCAAAACACCTCACCACCATGTAATTCAAAACACCTCACCACCACGTAATTCAAAACACCTCACCACCACGTAATTCAAAACACCTCACCACCACGTAATTCAAAACACCTCACCACCACGTAATTCAAAACACCTCACCACCACATAATTAAAAACACCTCACCACCACATAATTAAAAACACCTCACCACCACGTCATTATAAATACCTCACCACCATGTAATTCAAAACACCTCACCACCATGTAATTCAAAACACCTCACCACCACGTAATTCAAAACACCTCACCACCATGTGATTTAAAAACAACTCACCACCACGTAATTCAAAAACACCTCACCACCACATAATTCAAAATACCTCACCACCACGTGATTGAAAACCACCACAACGTTATTAGAAACACTTCACCACCACGGAAACAAAAGTTTGAAGGATTCGTTAAGTGACAACAGAGACACTGCCCAGATGTGTAGATCTATATTATAATAGCCGTAGATGATTCTGTCTGTCTGTCTGTCTATCTGTTGGGTGTCTGTCCGGGGTGTGGCTTACTCGGTTTGCAGAGTAGCTCCACCCATAGCTCCACCCATTCTGGGAGTGGCTATAAACAAATATCCACCATTTTATTAACTCGCATAGCTTTGAGTCCTGTTTTGTAGGCCCGTGGTGTCTTGCTCTCCCCCAGTTTTATTTCAAATCAAATTCGATAAATCATTTCATTTTTCACAGTCGCTAACATAGTTTTAGACTCGGTTGAAAAAAAACGGGAAGAAAATCCGATGAAAGTTGCCGTTTATAGAACGAAATGAATTCTCAAAGGCCTGTAACTTCAAGGCCATTGAGTCTCTCTCACGCCTTTATCTCCAATCTAACTCACCATATGATTTCATTTTTATCGATGGTTTTACTTTTAGACTCGGTGTCAGCAATAATTGAGAACAATCCACACACGCGGGAAAATGCAGAGATATATTTTTTAAAATCGCGTCATGGTGTATCATACACCGCCCAACATGACACCGCCGGCAATGTGTCGATATATATTAAAAATTCGCTTTTGCTTTTCCGTTATGATATATTACTATTTCGTTTGATGATAGTCGTCACAAAAACGTCAACAATGATGCCGACATATATTTCTTCGTTTTTATTTCATTCAACATATTAGCCGGAAGTAAAATATGTTTCAGGAAATTACCGAGAGATATTTCTTCGTTTTTTTTATTAGTTATGTGCGCATACACTTTAAATAGGTTTATTTGAAATCTTTAATTTTCCACAAACATTCCACACACGCGGGAAAATGCAGAGATATATTTTTTAAAATCGCGTCATGGTGTATCATACACCGCCCAACATGACACCGACGGCAATGTGTCGATATCTATTTTAAATTCGATATATCATTTCATTTTTCACAGTCGCTAACATAGTTTTAGACTCGGTTGAAAAAAAACGAGAAGAAAATCCGATGAAAGTTGCCGTTTATAGAACGAAATGAATTCTCAAATGCCTGTAACTTCAAGGCCATTGAGTCTCTCTCACGCCTTTTAATCTCCAATCTAACTCACCATATGATTTCATTTTTATCGATGGTTTTAGAGTCGGTGTCAGCAATAATTGAGAACATTCCACACACGCGGGAAAATGCAGATATATTTTTTAAAATCGCGTCATGGTGTATCATACACCGCCTAACATGACACCGACGGCAACGTGTCGATACATATTAAAAATTCGATATATCATTTCATTTTTCACAGTCGCTAACATAGTTTTCGACTCGGTTGAAAAAAAACGGGAAGGAAATCCAATGAAAGTTGCCGTTTATAGAACGAAATGAATTCTCAAACGCCTGTAACTTCAACTTCAAGGCCATTGAGTCTCTCTCACGCCTTTATCTCCAATCTAACTCACCATATGATTTCATTTTTATCGATGGTTTTGGACTCGGTGTCAGCAATAATTGAGAACATTCCACACACGCGGGAAAATGCAGAGATATATTTTTAAAAATCGCGTCATGGTGTATCATACACCGCCCAACATGACACCGACGGCAACGTGTCGATATATATATATTAAAAATTCGCTTTTGCTTTTCCGTTAAGATATATTACTTTTTCGTTTGATGACAGTCGTCACAAAAACGTCAACAATGATGCCGACATATATTTCTTCGTTTTTATTTAATTCAACATTATTAGCCGGAAGTAAAATATGTTTCAGGAAATTACCGAGAGATATTTCTTCGTTTTTTAAAATTAGTTATGTGCGAATACACTTTAAATAGGTTTATTTGAAATCTTTAATTTTCCACAATATAATTTACTTGCCATTTATCATTTGATGATTACGAGACAAATTCCTCTTGAGGATCGTGACAATTCATGCGCTGCGTGGAAACTTCTATTTCCAAAATGAATGAGACGATCGATGAAGAACGCAGACTTGAACAGGATGCAGCAAGAAAACGAATGAGACGGGCGAACGAGTCCATCGACGAACGTCAATGCAAACTTGCGGGGTCACCCGTGGGAATCCCACGGGCATGGATGTGTGTGACATTTCGACATATTGAGTTAGATGCTGCACATTCATTTTTACAAAATGGTTACTGGCAAGTCATCAGATCCAGAAATGGTGTAAAAACCACCGTTTAGAGGCCATTTTTCCCCGCAAAGCGGGGGTTGGCCTTTTCGGGGACCGTGGTAGTTGTTGTTTTTTTGTCCCCTTTTTGAAGCAATGTTTTACGGCCGGATGCCCTTCCTGACGCCAACCCTTTTTGCCGCCTTCAACGACAAACAGGGAATTACCAGTGAACTGGTACTCAATTAGCCGACCTCGGAAGGATGACAGGCTGAGTCAACCCCCCTGGCATTAATTCGGCGATCGACCGAGATTCGAACCCAGGATCCTAAGCCGGCACCCTAGCCGCTAGCCCAACACCAGAAATGGTGTCATGAACACAATTTATTTACGCACAAGCACAAAAGCAAGACGGGCCGATTTCCGATTCCGACGGGCCGACGGGCGAGACGGGCCGATTTCCGATTCCGACGGGCCGATTTGGAGCAAGAAAAAGAACGAGACGGGAGAAAAAGGAGAGAAACGAGACGGGGAAAGCCGATTGGAGAGGCGAGTGAGGCGCGATTGGAGAGGAGTGTGAGGCGCGATTGGAGAGGAGTGTGAGGCACGATTGGAGAGGAGTGTGAGGCGTGATTGGAGAGGAGTGTGAGGCACGATTGGAGAGGAGTGATTGGAGGGGAGTGTGAGGCACGATTGGAGAGGAGTGTGAGGCACGATTGGAGAGGAGTGTGAGGCGCGATTGGAGAGGAGTGTGAGGCGCGATTGGAGAAGAGTGTGAGGCGCGATTGGAGAGGCGTGTGAAGGATTGGAGAGGAGAGGAGTGTGAGGGATTGGAGAGGTGAGGGATTGGAAAGGAGAGGGATGTGAGGGTTTGGAGAGGAGAGGAGTGCTAGGTGGAGAGAGGAGAGTGTCAGGTGGAGACAGGAGAGTGTCAGGTGGAGACAGGAGAGTGTCAGGTGGAGAGGAGTGAGGGGTCACATATTATGTGAAATAACTAAATTCACACCATTTCTGGATCTGATGACTTGCCAGTAACCATTTTGTAAAAATGAATGTGCAGCATATAACTCAATATGTCGAAATGTCACACACATCCATGCCCGTGGGATTCCCACGGGTGACCCCGCTAGTATATAAATAAATGACTGTACCCGAGTTGCCGTTTTGTCATGGTTTAAACCAATCATAATTCAAACAATCATAATGCACAAATGTATTTGTAATATACGTGATATCACATTTTATAAACAATTGAAGTTGAAAATTTAAGTTGGGGAAAAAAAAAATTTCCCGAAAAAATTCCCCCCCCAAAAAAACAAAATTGGAAATTTTTTCAAAAAAAATACCCTTAGGACATACCGACGGGAGAGGTATGTGCATACCAGAAGTTTGGTACGATTTCACAAAAGTTTGAGGGAGTAGTTCAGTGACAAGACAAGACAAGACAAGACAACACAACACAGGACAGGACAGACACTGCACAGATATATATATATATATATATTTGAGGAGCAGGTATATCTTATGATCATGGCCGGCCACTTTCACTCTTTTCATGACATTTATAAAATCGAGGTGATGGTGGGATGTTTCAGGATGAAAATGGCAGAGCTTACTTCAATAGCCCTAGTTTGATGAACACGTGATGAACTTCACACCATCACAGAAACTAGAGGTTGTCAACACACTTATTGAAATTTCTATGTCTCTAAAGTCTAATGTAACTACTTCCTCTAAACATCCGAAAAATTCCAAAAGTTAATTTTGCGAATTTAAGGGAATTTCCTCTCTGAGGTTCCAGTTGAGTGTGCCACATTAAATAACTCCAGTGGGAAAGGAATTGACCGATAAATAGGCCAAGAAATTCATGAGACCACGTCTGTGAAATATGTAGATTCATGCAGCGATTGAGGGGGTTGAGGATGGTGTGAGAGTTGGTGGAAACAGACAGAACAAAAAGCAGTTTTTTTTTTTGTTTCTGCCTCCCATGAATATAAAAAGCGTCGGAGAATTGCGGGACGATGCATGCAATGTTCTTGAGGCTCTCTCAATCTCAAGTGGCCACTTTGCTGGCTGCTCGGCGACGATCAGATTAGCTTGCTCGGCACGCAGCCGGCGGATTTACTGAACCTTTTGCTGCAGACACCGCGTATTATAAGAGGTGGGAGATGGGGGGAAGAGGAAGGAAACAAAATTCCCCAAATCTTTGAAAACCCTTCAGAGACGTACCTCTGGCCGGGCAAGCCGGAGGGACGAAGAAAAGGCACGCGCTTCTTGCTGAACGGAAATTAAGGGGAACAAACACAAAAACCCATAATGGAATTTCTATTTTATTTTTTCCTTTTTTTTTTTACTGTCGCCATCATGCGAGCACGATGTTTTTCTTTATTGCCACGACTTATTGCGAGATTTTTATTGACCCTGATGTACCGTACTCTTCACAGAGCGTTGGTGCTCCTGAAACAGTCTCTTGGCGAGGGTTATACTGGGTGGTTTGACATTGCCTCCCAGCTTTGGTTGTCCGTGCTCTATCTTGTTAAATGCTGAGCGCCAAGCAAGGAAGCAGCACGAACGTACCATTTTTACCCAGTGCACACGAAGCGAAAAGTGGGATTAAGCAATTGGTTCACTTTGTTACCAATTGGTTCAATTTTGTTTTTGGACAACTATGTTGATCACTCCGGTTTGTGTGTTTGTGTGTGTGTTTGTCTGTCCGCTCACTTTTACTTGGTTACAGGTCACAATTTTAAACCAATCTCCACAAAACCTCACCAAATGGTAGAGTTGGTGGTCCGACAGAATCCTATTTATTTTTTAGGTCAAAAGATCAAAATAGGCCAAAGGTCAACCACTTTATTCAAATCTTTAAAATCATCAATTTCCCATCCGATTGACTTGAAATTTGAATAGGATTTGCATATCAGCTGACAGAGTCTGACTCTTTTGCCAAGTGTCACTCTGAGTGATTTTTTTCATTTGTCTGTCTGCCTGTCCACAAAAGTCACTTTATGATCTGAGGAACAACTCGATTTCAATTGAATGTCATATTTTGAACATGAATCGAAAAACAAATCCATAGTTTAGCAGAACTTTAGTTCTGAATTCTTCCTGATCATGCATGCACAGAGGAGTGAGGTTATTTTTATTTTTTTTTCTGTCTGGCAGTCAAACAAAATGGAAAATTATTCTAAACAGGAAACTTACTGTTTTTAAGGACCTCAAAAAGGACACAAATAACTAATGTGATGTGTTAAATAAAGTGGTGTAAAAGATGCTGCATCAATGGCGGTAAACTTCAGAATTTTTTTTTTCTACAATCTTTAAAATCTTTATTTTATTTCAATTGAATTACATACGTGAACAATGCAGAACACAAACCATCTTTAGCACTTTCAAAATTATTCCGTTGAGCAGGATTTGGACAAAATTTGACGACATTTTACGTCATCACGACCAGTCAAATCTGTTGCTCGCAGACCTTACCCATGTCCTTGATTTTCAAGACTGCGTGGGGTAAAGTGTTCTATAAACTCACCAGTTTTTTAACGTCCTCCCAGACTCTGAGCAGACACTGCAACCATTATTCCCAGCCTGTGCTTACACCAAGTTTTCTCTTCGATTCATTCTATAATGGGCATGATATGTGAGAGCCATATAAATAAATAAATACACAAACAAATGAAAAGTAAACAAGAATTATGTTGTGCAGAGCGCAATACTTGCGAAATCCCTAAAACAAGTTTGACCTTAAAAATAATTGGCGGTTGAATTCAAAGGCCAACATCCAGATCCTGTTCAAATTTCATGTCAATAGGAGGAAAATTGAGTATTTTAGAAATTTTATGGTGACCTTTTGGCCTATGTTGACCTGAAAAATAATTGGTGGTTGAATTCAGTGACCTGATATGCAAATCCTGTTCAAATTTCAAGTCAATCAGATAAAAATTGACAATTTTAGAAATTTCATCTATGTTGACCTTTTGACCTTTAGACATGAAAAATAATTGGTGGTTGAATCGAGTGACCTTATATGCAAATCCTGTTCAAATTTCAAGTCAATCGGATGAAAACTGAGGATTTTAGAAATTCCACCCAAGTTATTGACCTTTGGCCTATGTTGACCTTTTGGCCTATGTTGACCTGAAAAATAAATGGTGGTTAAATTTGCAGACCTGATGTGCAAATCCTCTTTAAATTTCAAGTCATTCAGATGAAATTGATGATTTTAGAAATTTGACAAGGTTGATGACCTTTGGCCTATGTTGACCTTTTGACCCTTAGATCTGAAAAATAATTGGTGGTTGAATTGAGTGACCTAATATGCAAATCCTGTTCAAATTTCAAGTCAATCGGATGAAAACTGAGGATTTTAGAAATTGCACCCAAGTTATTGACCTTTGGCCTGTGTTGACCTTTTGTCCTATGTTGACCTTTTGACCTCTGTTGACCTTAAAAATAAATGGTGGTTAAATTTGCAGACATGATGTGCAAATTCTCTTTAAATTTCAAGTCATTCAGATGAAAGTGATGATTTTAGAAATTTGACATGGTTGACCTTTGGCCTATGGTAACCGGAATAACCTTTCCACCCTTTGACCTCAAAAGCAATAAGCCTCTTGCTTATGACCAACTCTACCATTTCGTGAGGCTTCGTGAAGATACATTTAAAATTGTGACCTGTAGGCGATTGATATACAGGCAAACAGACAGACAGACAGACAGACAGACAGATAGACTGACAGACAAACAGGATAATGCACAAGACCAACCAATATTTCGCATGTAATAAACAAAGTGGGTGGAAGGAGAGGGCGAGGGGAAGGAGGGTTGATGCTGATTATGCTGATGGATGGAAAGGAAGTTGCAGCCATTATTAGGAAGGCAAATAAGAGGGCAAGGGGTGTTTCGGAAACAATCGAGTCATATTGCTCTGGGTTAAGGCGCATTTCATTTGTACTCTGCAGTAAATACTGGCAGCCAATTAATATTATCTGTGCGGGTAACTGAGCACAACTGAATGCGTCTGTCAAAGCGGTCTATTTTACCAATTACACTTCTCGGGCACGTGTGGTCACGTGATGAGCTCGGCATCGCTAGAAAGACCGATGGCAAGGAGATAAAACCATTAAATAATGTCGCTGGAAATCGTTGCAGAGAATCGGGTCAAAAGCCAAGAAGTTTATTGCGTTCGGGATTGAATCTGCAGCTCTTAACGTGCCAGGTCGTGCCAATGGACATCGTGGCCACTACTCTCGATATGAAAGATTATTTTATTACCTCCGCCACCAAAGGTGGATGGCATGTTTTCACACCTGTCTGTCTGTTTGTCCGTTTGTCTGTCCGTTTGTCCGTGAACAAAATATCTCAAAAAGTTGTGGACGGATTCGGACGAAATTTGGCAGAGTTATAGCGAATGTGACAAGGACGAAATTATTACATTTTGGTGAAGATCCACATTCGGATCCGGCTACTAGAATTTTAAAAAATGATTCTTCACCATTGAGAGATAGGGCCAAAAACGATACATTGCAGGATATCTCAAAAAGTTATGATGGATTTGGACGAAACTTTGTGGACAGGTTGTGTGTGTGACCAGAAAGAATCGATTCGATTTTGGTGAAGATCTGAATATGGATTCGGATCTGAGAATTATTTAATTTTTTTTAGTGATTCTTCACCATTGGGAGATGGGGCCAAAACGATACATAGCAGGATATCTCAAAAGGTTGTGGATGGATTTGAACGAAACTTGGTGGACCTGTTGGGTGTCTGACAAGGACAAACAGATTCGATTTTGGTGAAGATCTGAATATGGATTCGGATATGAGAATTATTTAATTTCTTAAGTGATTCTTCACCATTGGGAGAAAGAGACAAAAACGATACATATCAGGATATCTCAAAAAGTTATGATGGATTTGGACCAAACTTTCTGGACAGGTTGCGTGTGTGACAATGAAGAATCGATTAATTTTTGTGAAGATCCTGATCCGGATGCAGCTAGTATAATATTATTAAAGTGATTCTTCACTATTGAGTGATATGGACAAAAATGATATATAGCAGAATATCTCAAAAAGGTTGTGGATAGATTTGGACGAAACTTGGTGGACAGGTTGGGTGTGTTAGAAGGACTAATCGATTTGATTTTGGTGAAGATCTGAATATGGATTTCGATACGAGAATTATTTAATTTTTAAGTGATTCTTCACCATTGAGAGATCGGGTGAAAAGCGATATATAACATGATATTTAAAATAGTTATGGACGAGTTATGAATAAACTTGGTGGACGAGTTGTTTATGTGACAAGAAGAAGCCGATTAGATTTTGGTTCAGGTCCGAATCCGGATCCAACCTATCATTGGGATACAAATCGTAAACTGTTCAGTATGGCAGAGGTACACTCTCTACCGAGTGCCGTACTCTAGTTTATTTATCTTGTAATGAGACTCAATTTGAAGTAGCAAAGTCGCAAGTGCTTGAAAGATGGATGGAGGGTGCCATATATGTAATGGAGCAGTCGGGGGAGATTTTCTCCTTTTGTTTACTCTTCTATAGTAATTTCATTTTTAGGGTCACATCAGTTTATAAGGTCTAGCAGGATAGCTCGGAGGGATCGCACTCGCATAGTTGAGTTGGTCTGTCGAGTCTGGGTTCGATTCCCGACCCGATCAGAAACTGTTATCCTGGGGTTAAAGATGGGGCGTTGCAGCATTGTATACAAGGTGGCCCAAAAGTCTTTGGGCGATTGGAGTATAATCATTCATTTTGACATCTATATAATAATAGCGTAAGGACTCGACTTTGTTATCCCTTTAACGCCGCACCCAGTGACCCGATGCCCACGGCACAAATGGATTTACGATCTACGAACCGCGCTCTTTGTTTATCACGTACAGCCATACTCGAAAAATCTGAATTAGCCGACGTTGGGGCCCAAAAGCATCCGATTAACTGCCGATACGACGCCATCTTACGACGCCATCGTATTGGCGTCTGCTGGGCGAAGGCAAAGCAAGCCGTCCGCTGATTGGATAGGCGAAGGCGAAAGCAAGCCTTCCACTAAGTGGACAATCCAGAGCATGCATTTGTGCCGGTGTCGGCGATCGTTGTTCATATACGCACTCTTCATTCTCATCTTTCTTCCTAACTCTTACTCAGACAAGCAAATCCCCTATGCCATCCATAATGGTACACTCTATCCATACACCACATCCTCCCTTCCGTGGATGTTCCACGGGTTTCGGCTAGTTGTATATGACTTTAAGAATGTATATTTAATAAAATAAATACCCCATCTTTCTGTAATGTTCTTGAGTTCTGTCGACATATAAGTTATGGCAGCCAAATTAACAAAAGATGAGAGATTGCGAAGAAATATCCAAACCTTGAAAGCCTTGAGGGTGAAAAGCCTTGAGGCTTTGTTTTTCTCTCAGTGGTCCGTCGTTTGTGATCCAATAACTTTCGTTCTCTGTATTCCCAGGCTTTTCACCCAAAGCCTACTTCCTTGTGTAAATCTCAACTCAAAAAACAAAAAACAAAAAAAAAAAAAAACATTTCCTTCTCTGTTCTCATTCGTTTATTCATTCTTATTCGTTCGTTCGTTCTTCGACCACGTGTTTCTCCCCCATTTCCCCAGATAGTTTTCACTCATTAACCTTCAATGTTTACACTTTCCCCTCAAGTTATGTATTCCGTCATATTTTATAACACCTTTTTCTTCTTCTTCTTTAAAAGGCTGCTTTCGACTTGCTCACCAAATCAATTCATCCCAAAAAAAATATCCATCTCCTATAGTGCCTTTTTTCTACATTCCCTAAACTCTCCTGCACTCCATCCTCCATCCAGCGTCCTTAAACGTATTTTTAACTCGAAGGTCACAAGAAACTCATTTTGCAATAAATGTTCGTTTCCCATAAATCGTACACTTTCAAAAATCCAATCTCACCCCTCCCCTCCAAATCTTCCCCATAACCCCTCCCCTCCAAATCTTCCCCATCACCCCTCCCCTCCAAATCTTCCCCATCACCCATCCCTTTCAAATCTCCCCCCTTGCCCCCTCCCTCCTAAACTACCCCCTCACCCCTCCCCGCCAAGACGCCCCCTCGCCCCTCCCCTCCTAGACTCCTGCCTTACCCTCCCCTCCAAATCTCCCCCATATCCCATCCCTTTCAAATCCCTCCCCTTGTCCCTTCCCTCCCAAACTCCCCCCTCACCCCTCCCCTTCAAATCTCCCCACCCTCATTGCTTCTCAATTTCCCCCCTCTCACTCCCCCTCCTCAAAGCGTCCTCCCCGCTTCTTCCCCCTTCAAACTCTCACCTCCATCTCCCCCAACCTTCTGCCTCGCTCTTCCCCCTCCTCAAATAACACCTCATTGTGGCTCACCCAATCACCATCAAACCTTTTGTCCGCCCCATCCTTCCCTTTCTCCGAGCTATTCTGAAATCTCTGACACACCTTCAACAGCTCTCCCTACCTCTTCCACCTCTTCCACATCTTACCCTACCCCTCCTCCCCCCTGTTCTGTATCTGATGCTCCCCCTTCCTCTTCATTAACGGTATGGACCTCAAACATCCGGGGCCTTCGTTCAAACTTAACTGATCTCTCCATACAGGTTGCTTCTGTCAAACCAGACGTGATCTGCTTAACAGAAACTTTCCTCCTTTATGATGTCTCTGATTCCATAGTATCTCTCCCGGGCTACTCCCTCCTCTGGTATGATAGACCTGAGCCTCGTCCTGGAGGCGGGGTGGCTATCTTTATCAAAAACTCTCTTCCTCACTCGCCCTGCACTGCACTCTCTCCACCTCACCCCCAGGAATACCTCTGGCTACGGCTTCCCCTTCGCTCCCACCTCTTGTTCATATGTGTGTTGTACCGTCCACCAAACAGTGATGACTCCATCTACATCTCGCTGTCTGATGATATGGACCAACTTCTATCTACTCATCCCAACTCTCTCTTCCTCATATGTGGTGATTTCAACTGTCATCATGCCAGTTGGCTGGGTGTGGGTACCTCTCTCACCAGCCATGGCTCCTCAGCAAAGGACTTCTGCGACTCACTGGGACTGACACAATCTGTCAATTTCCCGACCCGGATCTCAGTCAACGGAACATCTTCTCTCCTGGACTTGGTTATGACTAACTTCCCTGAAAATGTCTGCTGCTCTTCTTCTGCTCCGATCGGATCATCTGATCATGTCCTTGTTAAAGTGGACATCTCTCTGACCATCCTCAGGGAGCCTGCTCAGCGTCGACGAGTCTGGCATTTCACTCAGGCCAACTGGCACGGTCTTCAAGCAGCCATCAATCATCTGGACTGGTCTCCCATCTCTACCACCTCTGACATCAACTCATCCTGGGAATTCTTCCAAAGTAAATTGCTCTCTCTCATGCACAGATTTATCCCATCTCGTCTTCAGTTGTAATACCCTTCCTCCCGTCCATGGTACACGGAATCTTGTGGTGAGGCTGTTGCCCAGAAACAACTTGCCTTCGTCTCCTGGAAAGCAAATCCAACGGAAGGAAATCTCATTTCCTTTCACAAAGCCCGAAACAAGTGTGTGTCCACCCTCAGGAGAGCCAGGAAACAATATCTCTCCGTTCTCAAGACCGAACTCTCTTATCTGTCTCCCTCTTCCAAATCCTGGTGGCATCTGGTCAAATCCGTTTCTGGTGTTTGTTCCCCCTCCATCCCCTCCCTTACCTCAAACGGCTACACAGCTGACTCCGCACGTGAAAAAGCTGAATGCCTCAACTCTGTGTTTGCCTCTAAATCTTGTGTCCCAAACCCATCCCTCTCTGTACCCACCATACCCAGTCGTACCCTGCTGCTCCTGGACTCCGTGTCCTTTCCTCCTGACAAGGTGGAAAAGTTTCTGTCAACCCTCGACTCTGATTCTGCAACTGGACCCGACGGCATCAGCCCACGGGTCCTAAAATCCTGCTCTGCTGCTCTATCTCACCCTCTCTCTGTTCTCTTCACCCTCTCTTTTGCTCAAGGTCAACTGCCATCTGCTTGGAAATCAGCCAACATCACCGCTTTGCACAAAAAAGGTGCAAAAACAGATCCTAGCAACTACAGACCAATCAGCCTTCTCCCAATTATCAGCAAAGTCATGGAATCCATCATTGCTTCTGATATGAAATCTTTCCTCTTCTCCAATGGCTTGATCTCTGATCATCAATTTGGTTTCAGACCAGGTCACTCTACTCTGGACATGCTGCTTCTGCTGTCTCAACAATGGATGGAGGTCCTCAATGCCAAACAGGAAATTAGAGCTGTCTCCCTCGACATATCACGTGCCTTCGACACGGTCTGGCACCCCGCTCTGCTCACCAAACTCTCCTCCTTTGGTATCCATGGAAATCTCCACGCATGGCTGGCGGACTTCCTCTCTAGTCGTCGTCAACGTGTGGCCCTGAATGGGTTTCTCTCATCTCCTCTTCCTGTTCAGGCTGGAGTTCCCCAAGGCAGTGTTCTGGGCCCCGTGCTTTTTCTGGTCTTCATCAATGATCTCTCTGACTCTCTCGAAAATCCTCTCTATCTCTTTGCTGATGACTCCACTCTCTGCCGCTCCATTCCTCTTCCCTCAGATCGGCAGTCTGCTGCCTCCTCACTCTCGGAAGACCTGGACAAAATCACAGACTGGTCAAACAAGTGGAACATGTCTTTCAATCCTGACAAATCTCACACTCTTACTATGTCTCTCCGAAAAGATCGACTGGACAACCCTCCCATCTACTTTCTCATCAATCCTCTCCAAGAAGTTCTGTCGCTCAAGATTTTGGGTCTCACTATCTGCCATGATCTTTCTTGGGAAAACCACATTTCCAAGCTGGCCTCCAAAGCCAGTCGCCGACTGGGCATCCTCCGTCGTGCGAAGTCCTTCCTCGGCACACCTGAGCTCCTCACCACATACAAGGCTTTCATCCGCAGCTCAATGGAATACTGTTCTCCCCTATGGGCCGGTGCTCCTGCCTCACACCAAGCTCGGCTTCACGCTGTTGAAACCAAAGCTTTCAGAATTATTGGAATCTCCCGCGATGAAGCTATCTCTGAGGGCCTTTCACTCACTCACCGCAGGCAGGTAGGTGGTCTTTCTGTCTTCTACCGACTCCTCTCCGGCCTTGCTCCCCCAGCTCTCTCTGTGCTCTGTCCCCCAAATATTCCTACAGGTCGCACAAGATCTGCCAGCAACCCTCTGATGGTTAAACTGCCGAAATCTCGGCTCTCCGCTCACCTTCACTCTTTCATTCCTCTTTTCTCCCGCCTCTGGAACAAACTCCCTCACTCCCTTCAATCCCACTCCTCCCTCCAGGTCTTTAAAACAGCTGTTCACCACCATCTCTTATCTTCCCCCATCCAAAACCTTGATCTTTTCTACCCCCGCTAATTCACCCCAGATCCACCTTGTTTGAAATTCCAACTTCTTTCCTGGAAGTCCTGGCAGTGTCCATATGTTTTATACCTCTCCCACTGCCCCCTTCCCACGCCCCCCCCCCAAAGCCCTCGCCCTCTCTCAGATCTCTCGATGTCTCCATGTCTCTCGGTCCCTGCTCTCAAATGTTGTGTTTGTGTCCTTCCCCCTCTCTCCCCATCTTGTCTACCGCTCCCTATGTTATATTTTTTATGTGTCGGTTTGTCATTCTGTGTGATTAATGTTCGCTCTTTCACGAGCCTCGATCTTGTATACAAAAAAATAAAAAATAAAAAAATAAAAATAAAAAAATAAAAAATAAAACATCACGTGTACGTAGAATCAAAGTGACTGCAAGTTAATGGCCAACTATTCGAATATTTACTATAATTTACCCCATCAGTGGTAATCTCGCATGGTAATCGATAAATAAATAAATTGTCTTCACAAACAGAAACCTTTACCCAATCATACTCTGCCATTGTCAGAGCGTCCACTCTGAGTCTGGGACGTCGGCGGTTCAAACCCCCTCCGAGTCATACCCAAGACTTAAAATGATACGTGCCGCTTCCTTGCTTGACATTCAACATTAAAAAAGGTTGGAATCCATCAGGAAGAGGAAAATCCTCTTTAGGGAACGCCCCTTTGAGAGTGGTGAGTAAGGTGCCACCATTGTTGTGACGTCGCTGGACGCTGTTACCCAGAGTGCCCCAGGAAGTGACGTCACTTCCACCCAGGCTACTTTGGAATAATCCATGTAAGTTGCGATGAAATTATATTATGGAGGTAGTCTTGGAATAATATTATGAACTAGCCGAAACCCGTGGAACATCCACGGAAGGGAGGATGTGGTGTATGGATAGAGTGTACCATTATGGATGGCATAGGGGATTTGCTTGTCCGAGTAAGAGTTAGGAAGAAAGATGAGAATGAAGAGTGCGTATATGAACAACGATCGCCGACACCGGCACAAATGCATGCTCTGGATTGTCCACTTAGTGGACGGCTTGCTTTCGCCTTCGCCTGTCCAATCAGCGGACGGCTTGCTTCGCCTTCGCCCAGCAGACGCCAATACGATGGCGTCGTAAGATGGCGTCGTATCGGCAGTTAATCGGATGCTTTTGGGCCCCAACGTCGGCTAATTCAGATTTTTCGAGTATGGCTGTACGTGATAAACAAAGAGTGCGGTTCGTAGATCGTAAATCCATTAGTGCCGGGGGCATCGGGTCACTGTGTGCGGCGTAAAAGGGATAACAAAGTCGAGTCCTTACGCTATTATTATACAGACTAGCCGAAACCCGTGGAACATCCACGGAAGGGAGGATGTGGTGTATGGATAGAGTGTACCATTATGGATGGCATAGGGGAGCGCTCATGGGATCTTCTTCTTCCGTTAAGCTCCAATTTTTTCTCTTTAAGTTAAGTCCAATCAGTCCTCCCTGCTCGAAGTGCTCAGGCCATGCCTTCCCCCTCTCATACTTTTATTGCCGTTCGGTGTAGAAAGGGATTGACATATGATTCGTCTGTTTCAGCTCGTTATCTTTAAGCTTCCTTACGTCTCGCCACCTGCTACACCTCTCTGAGTTACGAGGATTTATGCAACGCACCCCGAGTATCGCAACGTCACTCCATTTAACTTTATTAAAATGACGATAAAGACGTTTCCTTATATATCCTAATTTAAAATGTTCAAGGGAATAAAAAGACCATTTGGTTCACACCACCCATGTTCACACCACTCGACTGTCCAATCAGCGGACGGCTCGCTTCGCCTTCGCCCAGCAGATGCCAATACGATGGCGTCGTAAGATGGCGTTGTATCGGCAGTTAATCGGATGCTTTTGGGCCCCAACGTCGGCTAATTCAGATTTTTCGAGTATGTCTGTACGTGATAAACAAAGAGCGCGGTTCATAGATCGTAAATCCATTAGTGCCGTGGGCATCGGGTCACTGGGTGCGGCGTAAAAGGGATAACAAAGTCGAGTCCTTACGGTATTATTATATAGATTATATTGTGGTTAATGGAATTATATAGAATTAAATAATTATTATATTATATTATTATTAACTATTCGATTAATTCTTAATTCATTTAATTAATTATTTTATTATTTATCATTTATTATTTATAATTATTTCATTAAATATTTAAATTTCCCACATGTCAATTAAATAGTTTTATTTATTTATTTATACGTATTTATTTATTTATATTTATTTATATTTATTTATTTTTATATTATTTATTTCTTATTTATTTAATTTACTATTTAATTAATTTATAATTTAATTAATTAATTAATTATTGTTAATCGGGGATACCACCTTATATAAGAAAGCATTTCCAAACACAAGCCTCACGAAATCATTCCAGTCGAGCACAAGGCGACTGGAATGAAGAAAGTTATTTAAGTGATGATCTATTACCCAATGATCATTCTCCATTCTCGACAATCTTGTTCCTCTGTACTGTCTGTGTACATGTCCAGTTCTCTGCTCCTCCATTGTCCATGTTATAACCTTTCATCATCTGTTGCTTCCTGTTCCACAAGCCACAGTGAAGGGATTAAAGGAATTCCCAGACATGAATTGTTCTTCGAACTTGAGAAGTGCCAACGTTATTCACTTCTATCACACTCCAGACACAAGATTATAAGAAGGGCAAAGGGGATAATGATGTTTAAGTTCAATCTGGAGGATCAAACCGAGTTCATGTCAATTCCCATTTCCATTGTGAGTATGTTGTTCCCAAGGTAAACAAACGTAACTGAGCACACAGGACTATCACTACAAATATTCAGCACCAGAGACTGAGGAGCAAAGAAAGCCACAGTGAAGGGAACGAAGGATTGCAATAATTTCGAAGCTCAGCAACTACAAGTGACATCTTTCGTAAAAGTGGGACGGAAGCCTCCCCTGTGGGCAAGGCTCAACACCTGACTGGCACTCTGTCATGAGATTTAAATTGCTTACAGATCATATACAACAACAACAACAACATGCATTTTAAAGGCCATTTTCCCTGCTAGAGCGGGGGTTAGCCTAGCAGATCTAGGTTCTAGCAGATCATATAATAAAAAGTAAATGTGATACTAACTGCCGCATTGACTTGAGTGAATGTAAGACGTGTATCTATGAAGAATTTATTTTTTGCCTCTTACGTATTCATGTGTCGAACCTGGAGTTTAGAACTGTCTTTTCCCCGATGCCATGGTAGCATCCCCGCAATGTTTGAGCACTTTCACCGCAGGAGGAATTGTGGCTTCGGTTCGAGAAAGGCATCACCCGTGGGCACATTGTCAGGCAACTGCACAGCAACGTCAAACTTTAGCAGTGAGCATTGAGACCAGGGATCCCCGGTGGGAAGGGGACTTTCCTATGGAGGACAGGAAATGAAAGTGAGAAGTAGGAGGGGGGAACAACAGCTTAAAAAGAGAAGTAGGGGAAAGAAAGTGAAGGGAATACACACACACACACACACACACACACACACACACACACACACACACACACACACACACACACTGTCGTGTGTCTGCCTGTAGTGAACACCGCAGGGCGACACGGATGACCAAACGTGCTTTAACTCCAAGGCGTTCAATCCAATGACGACGGTATTTTTTAAACGCGAGGGAAAGAAGGATGACGAATTTACCTGGACGGCTTCCACCCGACGTCTTTGCACCTGGATAATCAATTAACTCAAAACGACACAGAATTAAAATGTACAAAAATACTGGCTTTATTGAAGAATGCCAGTAATAAAATAAAACACGGCCAAATAAAATCCTAAACGGGACGTCCCCATACAGTCTCAAATACAGACAAAGGGGGAAATAACTGTGAAAATAAATGCGTTATTTTTATGGGCACTTAGCTCCGAGCTGCTCTTGAACCTCATCACGAATCGTCCCGATTCATCACAGGCCTCTACGTCCTTGCGCGGGAACCGCAGGCTGCACTACCGTGAGTGGGAACTAGGCCTCCTGTGCATTCCGCGTCTCTCGCTGCTGAGCGCAAAGTCAGCAGGCCGCATCCGTTCCACTCTCCCCCACTCGTCAATGAATTCCCCTCGTGCAAGAGCGCATTGAACTCTGACCGCTCGCTGTGAAATCCCTGATAGAGCGAGATATGAAATCATGACCGTTCACCACCGAAGCCAGAAGATGCGAGGAAGTCAAGAGGCAGCCAACAAGACAGCCAAGAGAAGCCCAGAAGGGAAAATGTCGGGGAGAGTTCTTTTTATTCGCAAGGCTCTGACGTCATCCGTGCCTGCTCCACTAATCCCATTGTCCCATCTTAGCAGTCCTTGCGCCAAACAATCCCGGACCAATCACTGCTCTTCGGGGCGTGGCCTCCCAGACCTGCCTGCTTGTGTTGCGATGTGACAGCTGCGGCACCAGCGGTAGTTGAATGTCTTGTTCCGGTTGCTTTTATTTAGTGTCATAAATGCGCGATTTCCTGGCTATGTGCATGTGCTGCTGGTGTCATAAGGAACAGAGGAAAAATAACAGAGGCCATTACATACAGGGGATTAATTACCCATAATCCCTAACTAATTAACAAAACCCCACCCCTCGTGATGGGAACGAAGATACGCGCTTACATGACATACGGCCTGACTTATGTATATCAAGATGGCTAAATGACATTCGGAGCATACTACCTATGCAATTCTACCTGGACTAAGGTAATCACTGCCTACCCCCTACAAACATAACAATATATACACATACACATATATACACATAATACACATACACACATATACATATATACACATGCACATTTCTACTCATACACATACACATATGCACATACACATACACACATATGCACATACACATACACACATATACACATACACACATATACACATATATATATATATATATATATATATATATATATGTATATATATATATATATATATATATATATATATATATATATCTATCTATAATTCCAGTAATCTCTGTCTGTCTGTCTGTACGTCTGTACGTTTGTTTGTTTGTCTGTGACCGCTGTTTCTCGACAACTACTGGTCCGATATATTTGAAACTTGCCAGGTATATTGCTGGGGACCCGAGGATGTGCCTTTTCAAGGTTTCATATTAATCGGACAATTACTTACCGAGCTATGTCCAAAAAACGATTCAACCAATCAGAGAGCAGCGAACGATCGCGTGTGCCGAACGTGGCGGGCACACTCTGCCTCGGATGGCACATTTGAGAGCGTATTCATTTATTTCACGTTTGCAAACTATGTTGGCGTTAAACTATGTTTTACAACTAATAAAAACGAATTTGCGATTCATTCGCTTTCCTGCGCGTTTGTGTACGCGATGGCGATTTCTTTACCAAACTCCGGAAGCCGTTCGCTTTGGACCGAACCATTGCATGTAAATAGAGGGGGGGGGGATTGTCACCATTCGCAAGCCGTTCGCTTTGGACCAAACCATTTCATGTAAATAGAGGGGGGGGGGGGATATAATTTTAGATATATATATATAGTACGGGCATGCCCTAGTATATATATATATATATATATATATATATATATATATATATATATATATATATATATATATATATATATATATATATATATATATATATATATATATATATATATATATATTGTTACGGTTCTGAGAGTGTAAATATAACATCAATAAAGGTTAAAGGTTTTCCCCCATAGTTAGTCCACATGCAACACGTAGGCCACCTTATAACATTAGTTACATCATAATATGTGTCAGGATAAGGCCATTCCCATTAGTGATACCTGCGTTGTGTAAAAGAAATAATAAGCTTAGGCCCCGTTCATTTTGCCTCCACCCTCCAAATCTACCTCGTTGGGCAGCATCAATCCCGCGCCCCATTTTGGCTATGGCACCTCGCCTTAGGATGCTCACTAGTCGAGGGACACGAGGTAGGCCTGAGAGAGGGTGGAGCCGGCGTTGAGGCTGGGCAGTGGCAGCGAGACGGTAAGAGCCAACAACCAACCAGGGCTCGGATGAAATGGCTTAAGGGTCCTCACTGACCGTGAGGACTTATGCGTGTCGGTTTGTTTTTTTGTGTGATTAATGTTAGCTCTTTCACGAGCCTCGATCTTGTATACAAAAAAAAAAGAAAAAAAAAAGGGGCGTGGTAAGGGCGTGGCTGGCAAATTCCAGAGGGTTCGCTGGGCGGCACTATATAAACGCACGCACAAAGCCCTTCCACAGGACTGACGCAACTGCAATCGTTGTCAAAAGGACTGACTGTGAGGACCTATGCGAGAGGACTGCCCTTATGAGAGGATTTATGCGACGTGACTGTGCTAAAAGGACTTGAAGGAATTGCGCTTTACCAGAAGGACTCACTGGGGAAGGTTGGCTTTGTAAAGGACTGTCCAGGATTGACGCCACAGCGCGCATGATAAAGTCCTCGTGAGGAAAGCGCATCGGAAGAGGACTGCAGCGGATACGCGCTTTGATTGAAAGAGCACGTATGCGATTGAACTTGCATTGGGGAGCGCCTATTGAGCGGTATTGGGAGCGCGTATAGTGCCAGTCCATCTAATACATATGCGGGGAGCTGCAAAGTAATCGCCAGCCAGCCTTGCCTTTCGCCCAGTAATTGTCCACTCCACGTAAACGACCCGCGGGGAGCTTCTGTTTCCCTGACCATCTGCTTCGCGGTATGAGTCGGGGACCGGAGCGACTGCCTGGATGACATCATCCCTGGACCATCACCCTGACCTTCTACATCCCCGTGTGAGTGTGTCTGAGAGTGAAATGGGCCCATGTCCAGGGGATAAGTATAAGACTGTATAAGCTTCACTGTGTGTTCTTCTTCTCCTTCCTGTACAAATTGTAAATAAACCAATTGTTATTCCTTGTTTCTTCCTAATTCGACCGTATCAGTCCTTTCCTCCATTGGGTAAGCATGGTACGATACGGAACCGCTCAGATCGGGTTAGTTCTTGTTAACGGC
>NC_136272.1:20055330-20072830 GCF_964187855.1 Myxine glutinosa | reverse complement strand
TACGTTCAGTTTAGTCTTAAACAACAGTAGCGACTGTTTTAAAAAGGCATTAGTAAGTTGGACAGAATTGACTGAATAGTTTGTGGCTATAATAATTTTTACTTTTGGTAGGTGTGCCTCACGAAACGCCACGATAAGCTATTTATACACCTTAACACGAAGTTTGTCAAAGGTGGAAAACCCCCTTGGGGATGGGGACAAATAATGGAGCTACAACCTCCACTGTGTAATACCTACAACCCTTGAAAAGTTTGGTTCAGATTGGATAAGTAATGACTGAATGTATCACAGTCAGATAGACACCAAATTGCATATTTTAGCAAGGTTTCTGCAAATTATGTTAATTTCACAACATCCTATATTCAACGTTAATTGAAATTGCCCCCCCCCCACGGGGGGTCGTTTGGGGTTTTCCGGGGGTCATAAATAACATATCAATTTGTTGAGCCCATTTTTAGGAACCTAACAAAGGTACATACCACACACAGTATTTTGTTCGCGTATGTGCATACGTCACAACCCCCAGGTTAAGAACCGCTGATTTAAATGGTAAACCTCAAAATAGTTTCCTTACCTAAAGTAAGAGCCTTAACCTGTAAGCAATTGACTTGTTTCCCGACCGCACGGATCATCATCTGGGCACAGTTCTTTCTCAAGGTTTCGATCCTTTCAGCCCAGGACCTCTCCAAACAGCAGGTCCACAATCTTGGTCGTGGTTCCACATGAGTAGATTACCTGCGTCCAGGCAGTCGGCCAACCTATCAATGCAACATCATTATTCAAACGTTTTTGAGATAGGCTTTCATATATCCCATACATATTAGAAAAAGTATCCATCCCCAAGGACAGGAAAAGCCAAAAAAAAGTACTCGTACCAAGTGACGGGAAAAGTTTAAGTTTATCTATCAATTTAAATTATTTTATGGACTTTAACAATGTTAATTTTGTTGTACTCTTGGTTTCACTCAGAGCCAAAGATCTGACCTACTTAATACTGCGCACTCTGAAATGGTGGTGCAATATCGGGTGGCGGAGGTTGGATTTGTCTAAAAAGAGGGGAAAATATAGCTATTTATCCGCCACCGAAGGTTGATGGAGGTTATGTTTTCACCCCTATTTGTCTGCCTATTTGTTTGTCTGTCTATTTGTCTGTGAACAAGATATCTCAAAAACATGTGGACAGATTTGGACGAAATTTGGAGAAGGGGTAGCATATGTGACAAGGACGAAATGATTTTATTTTTGTGAAGATCCGGATTCGGATCCGGCAAGTACAATTTTTAAAGTGATTCTTCACCATTGGGAGATATGGCCAAAAAACAATATATAGCAGGATATCTCAAAAAGTTGTGGACGGATTCAGACGAAATTTGGTGGACAGATGTGTGACAAGGACTAATCGATTAGATTTTGGTGAAGATTCGAATCCGGATCCAGATCAGAGAATTTTAAAAGTGATTCTTCACCATTGAGTGATCGGGCCAAAAACAATACCGAGGCATTATATCTCAAAAAGTTATGGACGGATTTCGACGAAACTTAGTAAACCGATTTGGTGTGTGACAAGGATGAATCGATATGATTTTGGTGAAGATCTGCATATGGATTTGGATACGAGAGTTATTAAATTTGAAGTGATTCTTCACCATTGAGAGATTGGGCGAAAAGCGATATATTACATGATATTTAAAAACGTTGTGGTCTGGTTATGACTAAACTTGGTGGACGAGTTGGTTCGGTGACAGGAACAAGCCGAATAGATTTTGGTTCAGGTCCGAATCCAGATCCGGCCTATCAGTGGGATACAAACATAAACTCTTCTGCCAGGTGGAGGCATGCGCTCTACCAAGTGCCGTTCTAGTTTTAATTGTGTTACTCCATGATGCAACATTAATGCAGACATTAATGTTGATTTGAATGATTACTGAATGGGACAATAAAGTGACTGATAATATTGTATCAAGAAAAGTGAAATGAAAATGCAAAATAACCAATCAGCTGCTTTTCAAACGCAGCGCAGGAAGCAGCCGCAGTAAACGGAGACAGACGTACGCACGGACAGACACCACAATTCACATTATTTGCAGGATTAATTACTCATCACACATTCCATTATATGACTATACACACACACACACACACACACACACACACACACACACACACACACACACACACACACACACACACACACACACACTGGATGCTTTGGCTCACATGATTATGGCAAAATGGTTTCTTAAGCTTACTATCACTTCCCTCACCTTTAAGGTTTATTCCTACCCTGCGGAAAAGAGACAAGAAAATAATCACAGCTTGTATGCAATTGTGTATCTTGGGAAATGTAAATGTTGAGGAGGCGGAGGGGTTATTTAAAAAAAAGCTGATGCAATCTTCTTTAATCGGTAGTAAATCAATGCGATCACATTTTAAAAAATTCTATTTCAAACCCTCGGTGCATTTTGCAAGGAAATTACATCAACCGTTGCTGATTTGTCATAGCGGATGATATAAAAAAGCTGTATGCAATAAGGAAATGGTTTGCCAAACCCAATATCGGCCTCAACACCTTTTGCTTTTGCTGTGATGAGAATTATAATTGTTGGTGAGATGGTGTATCATGTGAATGTCGCATACCATGCATAGCGACAGCAAGATGTCCCTAATGGTAATGCAAACCCCAAGCGTTTTCCTGAGGAATTCTCTGGTTCATCTTGTTGTTATGTGCTTTGCTAAAAGATTCTGAAACATGTTTATAACCACAGCATCTATAAGGTGTACAACAGCGAACTCAGTCACACTATACTACCTGCATGAAAGGAGTGTAGGCAGGAACAAGAATGTACAGACACCTGATGGTGATTGACAATGAGAGAACTCCACAGAGCAATCATAATAAAATACTCCATTTTGTGTCTGTCTGTCCGTCCGTCCATCTGTCTGATGAATTTTTGACGCCAATACATTCTGTCGTTACTTATCCAATCTCGACCAAACTTGACAGGATGACGAAGGGTTACACAATGAAGGTTGTAGCACATTCATTTTCCCCCCTCCCCATGGGGGTTTTCTCCTCCCGAGCGAGTTTGCCCGCCATGGCGGTCAATGGGGTTTGCACGTTGAGGTGTATGTAAATGTTAAATTAGCTTTATCGTGGCATATTTCCAAAGAAGATTTATCGTGGCGTTTTTCCAAAGATGCTTTTAATAACAAAATTAATGATAATCGCATATTG
The DNA here is from genome assembly GCF_964187855.1 of Myxine glutinosa. NCBI lineage: Eukaryota > Metazoa > Chordata > Myxini > Myxiniformes > Myxinidae > Myxine > Myxine glutinosa. Next base: position 20,069,595 of record NC_136272.1, on the reverse strand, counting down.
TTAATGTTATTACAAAACAATATTAATACTAATAATGTCCCACTTACCCAAGGCGTTTTTCCTGCAGTCATAACGTGTATAAATAGCTTATCTATATTATAATAGCCGTAGATGATTCTGTCTGTCTGTCTATCTGTTGGGTGTCTGTCCGGGGTGTGGCTTACTCGGTTTGCAGAGTAGCTCCACCCATAGCTCCACCCATTCTGGGAGAGGCTTCATATAATTATAAACAAATATCCACCATTTTATTAACTCGCATAGCTTTGAGGCCTGTTTTGTAGGCCCGTGGTGTCTTGCTCTCTCTCCCAGTTTTATTTCAAATCAAATTCGATATATCATTTCATTTTTCACAGTCGCCAACATAGTTTTAGACTCGGTTGAAAAAAAACGGGAAGAAAATCCGATGAAAGTTGCCCTTTATAGAACGAAATGAATTCTCAAAGGCCTGTAACTTCAAGGCCATTGAGTCTCTCTCACGCCTTTATCTCCAATCTAACTCACCATATGATTTCATTTTTATCGATGGTTTTAGACTCGGTGTCAGCAATAATTGAGAACATTCCACACACGCGGGAAAATGCAGATATACTGTATTTTTTAAAATCGCGTCATGATGTATCATACACCGCCCAACATGACACCGACGGCAACGTGTCGATACATATTAAAAATTCGCTTTTGCTTTTCCGTTAAGATATATTACTTTTTCGTTTGATGATAGTCGTCACAAAAACGTCAACAATGATGCCGACATATATTTCTTCGTTTTTATTTAATTCAACATTATTAGCCGGAAGTAAAATATGTTTCAGGAAATTACCGAGAGATATTTCTTCGTTTTTTTAATTAGTTATGTGCGCATACACTTTAAATAGGTTTATTTGAAATCTTTAATTTTCCACAATATAATTTACTTGCCATTTATCATTTGATGATTACGAGACAAATTCCTCTTGAGGATCGTGACAATTCATGCGCTGCGTGGAAACTTCTATTTCCAAAATGAATGAGACGATCGATGAAGAACGCAGACTTGAACAGGATGTAGCAAGAAAACGAATGAGACGATCGATGAAGAACGCAGACTTGAACAGGATGTAGCAAGAAAACGAATGAGACGATCGATGAAGAACGCAGACTTGAACAGGATGTAGCAAGAAAACGAATGAGACGATCGATGAAGAACGCAGACTTGAACAGGATGTAGCAAGAAAATGAATGAGACGATCGATGAAGAACGCAGACTTGAACAGGATGTAGCAAGAAAACGAATGAGACGATCGATGAAGAACGCAGACTTGAACAGGATGTAGCAAGAAAACGAATGAGACGATCGATGAAGAACGCAGACTTGAACAGGATGTAGCAAGAAAACGAATGAGACGGGCGAACGAGTCCATCGACGAACGTCAATGCAAACTTGCGGGGTCACCCGTGGGAATCCCACGGGCATGGATGTGTGTGACATTTCGACATATTGAGTTAGATGCTGCACATTCATTTTTACAAAATGGTTACTGGCAAGTCATCAGATCCAGAAATGGTGTAATGAACACAATTTATTTACGCGCAAGCAAGAAAGCAAGACGGGCCGATTTCCGATTCCGACGGCGAGACGGGCCGACGGGCGAGACGGGCCGATTTGGAGCAAGAAAAAGAACGAGACGGGAGAAAAACGAGAGAAACGAGACGGGGAAAGCCGATTGGAGAGGCGAGTGAGGAGCGATTGGAGAGGAGAGTGAGGAGCGATTGCAGAGGCGAATGAGGAGCGATTGGAGAGGCGAGTGAGGAGCGATTGGAGAGGAGAGTGAGGAGCGATTGGAGAGGCGAGTGAGGAGCGATTGGAGAGGCGAGTGAGGAGCGATTGGAGAGGCGAGTGAGGAGCGATTGGAGAGGCGAGTGAGGAGCGATTGGAGAGGTGAGTGAGGCACGATTGGAGAGGAGTGTGAGGCACGATTGGAGAGGAGTGTGAGGCGCGATTGGAGAGGAGTGTGAGGCACGATTGGAGAGGAGAGTGAGGCGCGATTGGAGAGGAGTGTGAGGCGCGATTGGAGAGGAGTGTGAGGCGCGATTGGAGAGGAGTGTGAGGCACGATTGGAGAGGAGTGTGAGGCACGATTGGAGAGGAGTGTGAGGCGCGATTGGAGAGGAGTGTGAGGCGCGATTGGAGAGGCGAGTGAGGAGCGATTGGAGGGGAGTGTGAGGCACGATTGGAGAGGAGTCTGAGGCGCGATTGGAGAGGAGTGTGAGGCACGATTGGAGAGGAGTCTGAGGCGCGATTGGAGAGGAGTGTGAGGCGCGATTGGAGAGGAGTGTGAGGCGTAATTGGAGAGGCGTGTGAGGGATTGGAGAGGAAAGGAGTGTGAGGTATTGGAGAGGTGAGGGATTGGAAAGGAGAGGAATGTGAGGGATTGGAGAGGAGAGGAGTGCTGGGTGGAGAGAGGAGAGTGTCAGGTGGAGAGAGGAGAGTGTCAGGTGGAGAGGAGTGAGGGGTCACATATTATGTGAAATAAATAAATTGTGTTCATTACACCATTTCTGGATCTGATGACTTGCCAGTAACCATTTTGTAAAAATGAATGTGCAGCATCTAACTCAATATGTTGAAATGTAACACACATCCATGCCCGTGGGATTCCCACGGGTGACCCCGCTAGTCTTACAATAATTCACCAAATGTCCGCCGTCCGTTCAAAGGTACCACAAAAACGGCTGAACCTATCGCAACGATATTTTGGGTGGGTATTCCTGGGACCCCCTGGAGTAAAATAGGGTAGAATTGTTTTTCCAATTTTTCCAATTTTTCCAATTTTTCCAATTTTCCAATTTTTCCAAACACGATGGAATAATATTTACCGATATGAACAGTGATGTGACTTTTATTAAAATTCTACAAATACTGTTTAGATTTTGATGAGAATTATGAACCTGCCGCGAATGCGGAAGTGGACAGTTGACAGCAATGCGCGGGTTTGATAATATCCCAATACAACCGTCATTTAATCGTAATGTTAAATCGTAAAATGTTAATCGTGTTAATCGTTCTGTTAAAGTATCAATTGATGATTGGAATTGAGTGAATACAATTACGATTTTGAATTCGTAATTGTGTTCACCCAACTGTACAGAACTTCACATCAGGATTTAAATATTTGTTTATGTTACGAATGTTGTTAACCCTTTGAGTAAGGGATTTTTTTTGATAAAAATCCCCCCCGGTACGGGATTAATTTGACATTTTTGTACGGGAATGCAACCACGTACTGACGATCTATTTATAGGTATAGTCGATGACGTGCAGTAACGTCATCCGTACACAAAACTTTTTCGTGGGTTGCAGCACTGGACATCATCCATACTCAAAGGGTTAAAAGTTTATTTTTTACATTAATGTTATTTAATTTGTGATTGGATTTATGCTGTTTGGAATGAAAAAAGAGATCGAGTTCAAGTGAATGACGGAATGCCGTGACGGTTTCTACTTTCTAAACGTGAAATTCGCGGATCGCCATATGCAGATTCGCCATTGACTGGGAATGGAACAAACGTACCTGTTTGTTTGGAACGGTACGTTTTTCATGGAAGTCCTTCACGAACTTGCTGTCTATGTCTGACGTGCGACTGAAGGTGCTACAGGAATGTGGAATTTATTGGTTTCATGCTTTAGCATTCACCGTTTCTGCATTGTCTGTTTGCTTCTGGCCTCCCACCCATGCTTAGCACGGGTACCTCACTAGTAGTTATAATGGCGTTTCTGTGGGAGCAACGGCTTCTACAGGAAGTAAAACTATTATAAACCACAAACACGTATGCTTAGCTTTTTAAAGAGTCGCGAAGGCTGTTTATAACACTAAATAAAGAAATTTGGAGGAATCCCGATATCCGTGAAGTAAGGTTTACTTACAGAACTGAGCGAAGATCTGCTGTACTCTATATAACCCACAAATGTTGGGTTATTAACATGGCCCTTTCTGCCACTACCGTGGCATTTTTCGTAGCGAGCTTTTGAAACTCGCTCCTGCTGTTTGATACGAAACTGAAAGGGACAAGCTCGGGTTGTGCTCCTTTACCAAGCAGCTAGCTAGCGCTTGCCAAGCCAGCCATTCCTTAACGGTTTTGAATGGAGTGTTTGCTCGAATGCTTAAACCACTTGGCGATCTCTTCACAAGAAACTTGGTAAATGAACACACACCCAATGTTCTTGAGACCCGCCCATAGATCGACTGTAATCTATATTCCCCAAAGAGGAATGACCCTTCCTTCCCCTCCCAGAGTCTGCGGGTGTACTATTAGACGAAACACTCCAACCCCCAAAAGGTTGAAATAGACCCAATAATCACGTCTGAGCAAAGATTTATATCACCAGCATCCTGTTCGGGATGCATGCCAGATCACTGGCGTAGCGAGGGGGCGAAGGGGGTGGCCGCCCCGAGCGGCACTTTTGGTGGCCAAACACCGTTTTTTGAATGAAACGTTTTTAGCAAATGAATACTTTTTCTAGTAGTCGGATCTGCTGCAAAGCTCAATTCTGCAGTTTAAATTTTGAAAATCGGTTCAGGTTAAGAGTTTGTATTGTGTATTGCAGTTTCGTTTTAAAACGTGTGCGGAAATTAAATAAAGGCACGAGCACCGCCCGGAGAAGTCCAGAGAGTTGTATAAAGGATTAAAGGTGCGAGTAGAGGTGGGAGGGGAGTTAGGAGGATGCAGCCTCGCATAACCATAACACCTAACGTACAAGGTCATTATGAAGGTCAGAGGAATGTAACAAGACTGAGCATTGAACAATGCAGAGCCTCACTGGGACATATAGATTGCAGTAGATCTGACAATAAACGATCTATATTAAAGTAGATTTGTGCGCGGACTCACTGACACACAGGCCGGATTACAATGGCCTCTCCCGGCCCTTTTGGGACTAATATTGACAAGATCAAAAAGGAACAAACTTTAATGGCAAGTAAAGAAGCAGAGACAGACTGAGACAGAGGAAATTTGAATGGAAGTCGAAAAGCAGAAGAAGAAACAAAAAGAGATTAGAAAGAAAGACGAGAAGCCAGCAAATATACATTTTGCGGCCATCATATATTACTAGCATCTGTAAGTAGATTAAGGACTCAGAAAAGATTTCATAATGTTGATGTGATGGTGTTGTGAAAGGTAAATAACAAAAACAAGATTAAGCAAATAGATGAATGTAAGAAAACAATTTCAATAAAACCTCTACATTTGTGATGATACAACATTCCATAAAGTAATGAGATACCGCAAGAAAGAAGGAAAGACAGACCTTCCCTACACGTGATGGATTTTGTCTACAATCTAAGCACTTGTAAGTTGTAATGTCAATGTTTACACCAAGGTGATGTTTCTCGAAGAATTGGAAACTCGTCATCATCACTGTTCCGACGATGTTCTTGATGGATTGTGCCCAAACAGTCTCTTCGCCAAGGTTATCTTGGGTGGGTTGTCGTTGCCTTTCCAGCAGTCAGTCGGGTCAGGAATTTGCAATTTGTACCAGGGAGTCGGAGATGACTCGTCTACTCTTCAAGAAATACGCCATGGGATCTTTAACGTCCACCAGGTGCTGGCGGGAGGGTATTCCGGCCTAATGTCCATACCTCTCGGCCAGTGGGTCTCAAACTTTTCTTCCGTGGACCATTTCAAATTTTCAGAGGGCCTCTACGGACCACTTAATAAACTCTTCTTTTTTGTTCCACAAATCCAAGCATACAACACATATTTGAAAATCAGTAGTCTAAGCTTTCTACTGCGATGGATGTCCCTGTTTTTTTTGTTTTTTTTTGTTTTTTTAGCAAAGTTCTGGGATGTTGTGTCTAATGTTTGTCAACGTTAGCCTTATATTAGGTCAGGTTCAGCATTCATCCTGCTTTCTGACCTTAATGTTTCATCACGAGAAAGCTCCACCAAGCGTTATTGGAAATCTAGAGGGCATCACACCGAAAGAACTGCATGCCCAGTTGTTTGGTTCGACTTCTACTGCAAAGTAATCTTCAAATTGTTTCTTGAGATCAACAAGATGTTCTTTCTCCAGTGTCTTAAAAAATTGTTTTTTGGCAAGAACCAGTTAATTTTGCAGGGCCAAGTACATATATCCTAAATTGTTCCGCAGCCATTATGCGGACCACCCTCATGGAGCTCGTGGACCAGTGGTGGTCTACGAACCACAGGTTGGGCACCACTGCTTTATTCTACCCTGTCAACCATCCTCTCCTTATTGCAATGCATATCGAGATACTTTATGGATCTTAACTAACAATACAAACTTCCGCACTATAGACTATAAAAGCAACACATGGACATTGATGACACCTTTTAATTGCACCATTTTGTTGAGGTTTGCTCTAATGATACTTTACATTTACCTGCTCTTTTGAAACATTCGGCTATCACGTGCTGGTGTTCTGGATGCACTACAAATGATTTCCACCATGGTATGAGGCTTCCTTTGTCCTTGGCTCCTCTGCCATATTGGAGCGGTGCTTTGGCAACGTCCTTGTCAAAATCATATTGAGCTGATGTGACAGTAATTGTTGGTCCTGACATGTTGCCAAGCTGCCTAGTGATGCACCTGAAGTGCTATTGTTTTATGTTGCTCCGTCTTCCATACAGGCAAATCCACTGGTATCTATCTATAATTCCAGTAATCTCTGTCTGTACGTCTGTACGTCTGTACGTCTGTTTGTCTGTGACCGCTGTTTCTCGACAACCACGGGTCCGATATACTTTTAACTTGCCAGGTATATTGCTGGGGACCCGAGGATGTGCCTTTTCAAGGTTTCATATTAATCGGACAATTACTTACCGAGCTATGTCCAAAAAACGATTCAACCAATCAGAGAGCAGCGAACGATCGCGTGTGCTGAACGTGGAGGACACACTCTGCCTCGGATGGCACATTTGAGAGCGTATTCATTTATTTCACGTTTGCAAACTATGTTGGCGTTAAACTATGTTTTAAAACTAATAAAACCGAATTTGCGATTCATTCGCTTTCCTGCGCGTTTGTGCACGCGATGGCGATTTCTTTACCAAACTCCGGAAGCCGTTCGCTTTGGACCAAACCATTGCATGTAAATAGAGGGGGGGGATTGTCACCGTACTCGCAAGCCGTTCGCTTTGGACCAAACCATTTCATGTAAATAGAGGGGGGGGGATATAATTTTAGATATAGATATAGTACGGGCAATGCCCTAGTCTATCTATAATTCCAGTAATCTCTGTCTGTACGTCTGTACGTCTGTACGTTTGTTTGTCTGTGACCGCTGTTTCTCGACAACCACGGGTCCGATATACTTTTAACTTGCCAGGTATATTGCTGGGGACCCGAGGATGTGCCTTTTCAAGGTTTCATATTAATCGGACAATTACTTACCGAGCTATGTCCAAAAAACGATTCAACCAATCAGAGAGCAGCGAACGATCGCGTGTGCCGAACGTGGCGGGCACACTCTGCCTCGGATGGCACATTTGAGAGCGTATTCATTTATTTCACGTTTGCAAACTATGTTGGCGTTAAACTATGTTTTACAACTAATAAAAACGAATTTGCGATTCATTCGCTTTCCTGCGCGTTTGTGCACGCGATGGCGATTTCTTTACCAAACTCCGGAAGCCGTTCGCTTTGGACCAAACCATTGCATGTAAATAGAGGGGGGGGATTGTCACCACTCGCAAGCCGTTCGCTTTGGACCAAACCATTTCATGTAAATAGAGGGGGGGGATATAATTTTAGATATAGATATAGTACGGGCATGCCCTAGTGGTGGACAATTACGGGTTCAGGGTTTAAATGGGCCTGCGCCTTAAATCGGATCCATTCAGCATTTCTGTTGTCCCGGTTGAGGCTGTGGCCTTAACCTTCTCAATTTCATCTACCTGCCAACTTTTTTCATAGGAAGAACTCCCTAATTCTTTTTTTATTTATTTCATTGTTGTCTCAGAAAAGTCCTGGCAGGATGATGCAGAGGTTAAGGAAGTAGGAGTTGTGGAAGTATAAGTTGTCATAGGCTTGTCTCACAAAGGTATTCTCCCAACACTTATAAAAAAAAAAAAGGGTGTCTGTCTGTCTGTCTGTCCATCATGCTATCTCCATCTAAATTCTAAACGGTTCCTGAAATTCAGCAAACTTGGTACTTATGATCACCACCTGGCAAGAAGGTACAAGAGCCGTAGCATTTTGGCTCCGCCACTGAGGTGGGGTCAAACGGTCAAATACCGAATAATGCATTTATAGTCACATTTTAAAACGAAACTTTGTATATGTTATCAACATTGGGCGACACATGAAATATGTAACGATTTTTCAGATTTGACCACCGGTTCATGCCTCAGGGGGTGTGGACTTGAGGTCACAGGGGTCAAAATGGGAGAAAAAAATTTCACTCAAAATTTGATATTGGGTGGTTCCTGGTGAAACCTTTTTCCATCTTTCAACTTTGCTTTCGGTGGGAGGCGTTGGGATTTGTGATGTCGCGCCATCGATTTTGTTCTCGTTTCCATTGCTAGCTCAGTCATGCTCTTTTCAATCTCTTAAGCAAGGTTACCTTTAGCATCTGTTGAATCACCTTACTTCATATTCATACCCATCATATTCATATTCATATTCATTTAATATTCATTTAATATATTTCTATATTTAATATTTATTTAATATATTTATATTTAATATATTTAATTTTTTTTTTTTTTTTTTTTTTTTTTTTTTTGTATACAATATCGAGGCTCGTGAAAGAGCGAACATTAATCACACAGAAAGACAAACCGACACATAAAACATATAACATAGGGAGCGGTAGACAAGATGGGGAGAGAGGGGGAAGGACACAAACACAACATTTGAGAGCAGGGACCGAGAGACATGGAGACATCGAGAGATCTGAGAGAGGGCGAGGGCTTTGGGGGGGGGGGGGGGGGCGTGGGAAGGGGGCAGTGGGAGAGGTATAAAACATATGGACACTGCCAGGACTTCCAGGAAAGAAGTTGGAATTTCAAACAAGGTGGATCTGGGGTGAATTAGCGGGGGTAGAAAAGATCAAGGTTTTGGATGGGGGAAGATAAGAGATGGTGGTGAACAGCTGTTTTAAAGACCTGGAGGGAGGAGTGGGATTGAAGGGAGTGAGGGAGTTTGTTCCAGAGGCGGGAGAAAAGAGGAATGAAAGAGTGAAGGTGAGCGGAGAGCCGAGATTTCGGCAGTTTAACCATCAGAGGGTTGCTGGCAGATCTTGTGCGACCTGTAGGAATATTTGGGGGACAGAGCACAGAGAGAGCTGGGGGTGCAAGGCCGGAGAGGAGTCGGTAGAAGACAGAAAGACCACCTACCTGCCTGCGGTGAGTGAGTGAAAGGCCCTCAGAGATAGCTTCATCGCGGGAGATTCCAATAATTCTGAAAGCTTTGGTTTCAACAGCGTGAAGCCGAGCTAGGTGTGAGGCAGGAGCACCGGCCCATAGTGGAGAACAGTATTCCATTGAGCTGCGGATGAAAGCCTTGTATGTGGTGAGGAGCTCAGGTGTGCCGAGGAAGGACTTCGCACGACGGAGGATGCCCAGTCGGCGACTGGCTTTGGAGGCCAGCTTGGAAATGTGGTTTTCCCAAGAAAGATCATGGCAGATAGTGAGACCCAAAATCTTGAGCGACAGAACTTCTTGGAGAGGATTGTTGAGAAAGTAGATGGGAGGGTTGTCCAGTCGATCTTTTCGGAGAGACATAGTAAGAGTGTGAGATTTGTCAGGATTGAAAGACATGTTCCACTTGTTTGACCAGTCTGTGATTTTGTCCAGGTCTTCAGAGAGTGAGGAGGCAGCAGACTGCCGATCTGAGGGAAGAGGAATGGAGCGGCAGAGAGTGGAGTCATCAGCAAAGAGATAGAGAGGATTTTCGAGAGAGTCAGAGAGATCATTGATGAAGACCAGAAAAAGCACGGGGCCCAGAACACTGCCTTGGGGAACTCCAGCCTGAACAGGAAGAGGAGATGAGAGAAACCCATTCAGGGCCACACGTTGACGACGACTAGAGAGGAAGTCCGCCAGCCATGCGTGGAGATTTCCATGGATACCAAAGGAGGAGAGTTTGGTGAGCAGAGCGGGGTGCCAGACCGTGTCGAAGGCACGTGATATGTCGAGGGAGACAGCTCTAATTTCCTGTTTGGCATTGAGGACCTCCATCCATTGTTGAGACAGCAGAAGCAGCATGTCCAGAGTAGAGTGACCTTGTCTGAAACCAAATTGATGATCAGAGATCAAGCCATTGGAGAAGAGGAAAGATTTCATATCAGAAGCAATGATGGATTCCATGATTTTGCTGATAATTGGGAGAAGGCTGATTGGTCTGTAGTTGCTAGGATCTGTTTTTGCACCTTTTTTGTGCAAAGCGGTGATGTTGGCTGATTTCCAAGCAGATGGCAGTTGACCTTGAGCAAAAGAGAGGGTGAAGAGAACAGAGAGAGGGTGAGATAGAGCAGCAGAGCAGGATTTTAGGACCCGTGGGCTGATGCCGTCGGGTCCAGTTGCAGAATCAGAGTCGAGGGTTGACAGAAACTTTTCCACCTTGTCAGGAGGAAAGGACACGGAGTCCAGGAGCAGCAGGGTACGACTGGTATGGTGGGTACAGAGAGGGATGGGTTTGGGACACAAGATTTAGAGGCAAACACAGAGTTGAGGCATTCAGCTTTTTCACGTGCGGAGTCAGCTGTGTAGCCGTTTGAGGTAAGGGAGGGGATGGAGGGGGAACAAACACCAGAAACGGATTTGACCAGACGCCACCAGGATTTGGAAGAGGGAGACAGATAAGAGAGTTCGGTCTTGAGAACGGAGAGATATTGTTTCCTGGCTCTTCTGAGGGTGGACACACACTTGTTTCGGGCTTTGTGAAAGGAAATGAGATTTCCTTCCGTTGGATTTGCTTTCCAGGAGACGAAGGCAAGTTGTTTCTGGGCAACAGCCTCACCACAAGATTCCGTGTACCATGGACGGGAGGAAGGGTATGACAACTGAAGACGAGATGGGATAAATCTGTGCATGAGAGAGAGCAATTTACTTTGGAAGAATTCCCAGGATGAGTTGATGTCAGAGGTGGTAGAGATGGGAGACCAGTCCAGATGATTGATGGCTGCTTGAAGACCGTGCCAGTTGGCCTGAGTGAAATGCCAGACTCGTCGACGCTGAGCGTCGACTTTTCATACCCATCTTCATCAATTTCATTATTTATTTAATTTATTTATTTATATATATATATATATATCTAAATATCTATAAAGCTCAGTTGACTTTTTGCTCCACCAAATAACAGCGAAACAGAGTTGAGTAAAAGGGTGAAAATTCTACAGATGCTGTGACACATAACTACCTCTGTTGGTTTGAATGTTTGAAAAAGAATAGACGCCTGGATCAATTTTTGAATTAAATTTTAATCCCGATTTATATTATTTATATATAAACGCGAGTTGTCTGTGTGTGTGTCCGCGTTTTATTCAGATGGCTGAAAGGATCTTCATCAAACTTTCAGAGGTTCATCAGGGAGTGCCTGGGAGTGTTCTAGGCAAACAAGGGGAAAAATTTAAAAAGAAAAGTTCGTTTTTTTTTAGTTAAAAAAAAAAAACGCTCGATAGTGCCGAAGCCTTTTTAAATGAATGACAGTTATACACAAATACACATTCGCATAAATAAATACAAAACAATTACCAGACATTTGAATACAAATAAATCAAACAATTCCGGAAGTGTACGAATTTGGTAGTATGGCTTCTTCTTCTTCCTGATCGGCATCACACTTAACCCAGAAACGTGAGCCACATTCACTCAAACGTGAGCCACATTCACTCAGAAACGTGGGTCACTCCCCTTCCCCTCCTGCCTCCCCCCTCTCCTCCCCTCCCCTTCCCCCCCACACCTCCCCTCCCCCTCCCCGCCCCTCTCGTCCCCTTCCCCCCCCTCCCCTCCCCTCCCCTTCCCGCCCCCCCTCCCCTCCCCCTCCCCTGCCCCTTCCCCTCCCCTCCTCCCCCACCCGGCAACGCCGGGTACTTCTGCTGGTATATTTAACATTTCTTCATATTCATTGAATTCATATTATTGCTTGTGATGTTTTTCATACATTTCATACCCATCTTCATCTTACAACATGACAATATTTCATTGCTTCCTACAAGTTGTCTTTCTTCTTAGAGCCTATGTCCTGTTGGAACTCAATTGCAGTTGTCTGTGAACCAAGTTTTTAGGGTTAGGGTTGTTAGGGTCGTAGGTGTGACGCCGGATGCAATTGAACTCGAATAAGATTGCTATACCGTGCAGCATGGGCCACCGTATTGCGGAGCACGGTATCCTTCAGCACGGACGTTGAGCAAGCGTCCGATGCACCATTGGTGTTGCGGAGTTCCAACAGTATTTTACTCCGGTACAAGTGTAGGCCTTTAACTCTGGTACAAGTGTAGGCCAGGTATCCTGATTAATTTCGAACCTCCCTGTACGAGTCCAGTGTCACCACCTTGGCTTGTTAAGACCCTTCTTGGACCATAATGCCTCATTTGCATTACATGCTATTCATTTTGAGGGTTGTGTCTGTTCTACAGACAGAGCCAAGAGCCCCACAGTGTGTTTCCAGCTCATCAGTGTTTGAACAAACGTAAGGCAAGGGATATGACAAAAGCCATAAGTGGTGTGTGGGTTGCGTCCTCTGTTTAGCCTTTTATGCTCTGTATGATCTACACTGCTGCAGAAATGTCATTTAAAAATATATAATACATAAGGAGTTGATATGCTAATATTTCAGGAGCTTGGAAGCAAAAATATTAATTCATTTGTGAGTCATGGCTTTCAAACAATCCAAATCCTGTTTGTCCGGCCAGCACCTTTGAAGCATCTGCCATGTTGTCGAACATGATGTATGAAGCCAAGCAAGTTGATGATATTCATGCAAAGCCACTGGCTATAGTCCAAGCTTAGATCAGAAAGCAAATGGTTCTGCTGGAATATGGAACCAGATATATCACTTCCTCGGGTCGTCCCCCATCCATAATCATGACCTCGTGTACCACACCAAATGTCCCCATTCCCAAGCACTCCCTTTTCTATGTTATTGTGTTTTTTCCCTCTCTCCCTCACCTCTTTTTGTTTGTTTGTTGTCGGTTGGTTCATTCCTTTTCTGTTTCATCCCGCTTTCCCACTTCCTCTTCTTGCTGTGTCATTCAACTTATCTGCAGCTTGTACACCCCCATGGTCTTGGGTGTGACCCCAGGCCACCCATTCCCATTGATCTCACTCCCACTTTTACTCTGGTGTTTTGTTTCTCCCTTTCTATTTTGTTCCCTTCCACTCTGCTCTAGCTCTTCCATGAGCCTCGGTCATGTGTACCAAACAAGAATACCCACACTGTGGTCACAATCCGATACAAAATCCGGTAACGGGTTGATTGCGAAACAGGCATTTAATGCGCTATAAAAAAATTACCTTCAATAACGCTCGAAAAAAATAAAATTAAACATTGACACCTCACTGTGCGTTATGACGTACTAGCAGAAGTACCCGGCATTGCCGGGCGGGGGGAGGGGAGGGAAGGGGGAAGGGGAGGGGAGGGGAACAGGGGGGAGGGGAGGAGAGGGGGGGAGGGGGAGGGAGGAGGGGGAGGGGGGGTGGGGAAGGGGTAGGACAGAAAGGAAGGGGTAGGGGGGAAAGGGAGGAGCATGGGGGAAAGGGAGGGGGAGGGGGATGGGGAAGGGGTAGGGCAGAAAGGAAGGGGTAGGGGTGAAGGGAGGGGCATGGGGGCAAGGGAGGGGGAGGGGAGCGGGAGAGGAGGGGAGGGGGAAGGGGAGAGGGTAGGGTGGAGGGAGGAGGGGGAAGGGTAGGGGGAGGGGGAAAGGGAGGAGGGAAAGGGAGGGGGAGGAGGGAAGGGGAGGGGGGAAGGGGAGAGGGTAGGGTGGAGGGAGAAGGGAGGGGGTAAAGGGAGGGGGAGCGGGAGGGAGGGGGAGGAGGGAAGGGGAGGGGGAGGGGTGATGGGGGTGGGGGAGGGGGCAGGGGAGGAGAGGGGGAGGGGGAGGTATGGGAGGGGGAGAGGAGTGGGAGGGTGGGGGGGAGGGAGAGGGGAGGGGAGAGGGGGAGGGGAGAGGAGTGGGAGGGTGGGGGGGAGGGAGAGGGGGGAGGGGGAGGGGGAGGGATGGGAGGGGGAGAGGAGTGGGAGGGTGGGGGGGAGGAGGGGGAGGGGGAGGTGGAGGGGGGAGGGCGTGGGGGAGGTGGAGGGGGATGGGGAGGGGGCGGGGGG